>NC_135497.1:209591197-209741586 GCF_052857255.1 Amblyomma americanum | reverse complement strand
GGCGCGCCGTTCGTCCCCGCATTGAGGCCACAACTAAACCTGGCCAGCGGAGCCTAGCGTAAGTAGAAAATCAATGGCGGCTGCCTCGTTAAGCTAGACGAGGAAACTTGGCCTCTCCATTCGAAGAAGAGATAGCCGCAACACCTGAATTTCGCCCTTCGCCTCGTATTAGGCGGAGCGGGTCGCACGCTCTCCAGACTGCGAACATGCAGCTCTTGACAATCATTGAGGCCACGCCAACCGTTAACTATCAACGCCATGTAGCCGAGTGCCGTGGCAGCCTGCTTTCTCCTCCGCGTTTTACGACGTACTGCAGGCAAGGCGCTCCGTGCGTGCGCGTGCCCTGTTCGCCGGCACTTCCACTGGGAGAGAAGTGGGCCTCTCTCGGAAGGCCGAGTTGCGGCACAAGCCCCGCGGTCCCCGACCCAGACGTCGTGCCTGCTTCGCGCCGTGCTCATTTATGCCTCATACATGTCGGCGTCTGTCCATGCGTTTCACACAATCGTGCGTCGGGGATCGAGTCGTACATACGGACTTCTTTCTGATTTCCTCTGTATTTTCTTATCGTTTTACAGCGAAAGCTGTTATAGCTCTGGCTTAGCCACGTAGCCCTCCAATCTACCATGAAATCTTCAGCGTCAGCCACGAGACCTTAATTACCTAATAAATTAATTGTTGAAACAATTTAATTTAGTTTTATTCAGTTCAGTAGTTCTCCACCTGCCAACCGTGGCAGGGGACAAAGTGGAGAGAGGGAAATTCCTCTCTTCACATTTAGGGGAGACAAAAAGAGCGAGAGGGGGAGACAGAGAGGGCGTGGGAGGCGACAGGTGGCCCAGTGGCTTTGCAGGTTATGGCGAGAGCGTAGGAATGCGCAGCCTGAGGAAGGTTCCAGGGCAGAATGCAGGGCTATATGGCTAAGCCCAAACCTATAACCGCTTTCGCTGGTTCATGCGCTACGCCGCGATGCCTAGGTCTACAAATTTTCCTTTTATTTTCCTTTACTAGGCCTCCATGTTACGGGCCTTCGGCGCCTCTAGTACACCTCAGCCTTCGAAGCCATATAATTCATATTAATATTGTTGCACGGTCTTCGTTAGCGACGTAAAGTGATTTACTATCACCCACGTAAGTTACGCAGTTTATTGCGTAAACCATGTATTTTTGTTGATCCTTTAACATTCTTACGTGGTTTATAATTGTAAGACAGGGCGTAGACGTATGTTACCTCCCGGCCAGGTTCGTACGAAGTTGTCTGATCCAAAATTAAGTATTATTATCGCGAAATGAAAAAGGTGTTTTCAAATTGTTCAGCGACTATAAACTGTGCAGTGATTTTGTCTAATTAGGCGGAACGGTCCCCAGTCACTGCAAGTTTAAGTAGAAAGCCCCGTTTTAATAACTCTTCAAAAAAATATTGCTGGAGCCCCGAGCAGGACCGGTGTGAAGGAGACGCCGGGCGATAGCCCCGCCCCATTAGGCAAGGTCCCTTTAACTCACAGACACATGTATGCGCAACCTGCTCAAGTTTTTCTTACATTTATTTATTTATTCCAATACACTAAGGGCGCTCTGGGGGCATTACAGGGGGGGGGGGGGGGCGGACATAAAGCAGGAGACGAATCTTTCACATACACGCAAAAAAAAAAAACACTGCGGTAGTCAATGCGGCACTCAAGTACAAGTAACGAAACATGATTACAAAGAAATATTGTTTAAAAAGGCACAATAATCAAACAAAAACAAAAGATACAGAACAGTGATTGCGGATACGTCGTGTAACAAAATAATTATGTCGCTCGAAGAACTAGGATTCTAGATAAGCTTGTAAAACTGAATGAAATAACGAAGACTGCGTTATTATGGCGATCCTGGAGGGTAATTCATTCCATTTGTTTTATTGATAAGGCTAAAGGTGATTTCTTGTACTTTATCGTCCGGGCGAAGATAGGGCTGACTTTGTACGCATGATCGATGCGATGTGAGGCATGAGGTGGTGGTAAAATATGCAACCGGCCAAATGATGTGTTCCTGTGATTGAGCGTGTGAAAAAAAAAGATAATCTAGCGAATTTTCTCCGCATTGCGAGTGACGGCACGTTGAGCGTAACTTTCAGAGATGAAACACTTTGGAATCGTGAGTAGGAAGACAAGATGAATCGAGCTGCTTTATTCTGGACGGCTTCAAGTAGATCGGTTAGGGTGATCTGGTAGGGATTCCAGATTACTGGTGCGTATTCCAGGGAAGGACGCCTGAGGAGATGGTATGCTTCAAGCCTGGTGTCCCTGTCGGCCAGATGTAAGCATCGCTTCAGGAAGCCAAGTTTCTTTTGCGGTCTAGATATAAGATACTCTAGGTGCTCAGCCCATGTTGAAGCAGTGTTAAAGGAGGCGCCGACGTATTTAACCGATGGAACCAAGTCTGCTATGCTATCATTTATTATGTATTTTGTTGAGACCTTGAAACCGAAGAGAACTTCAAGTATTCAGTTTTGTGTTTATTAATTTGCATCTGCAATCTGCAGCACCAATCTGTTAGCTTCGTCAGGTCTGATTGATCTCTGTCATTTCTTATAATCTCTGAAGATTAAATGAAAGCCTGGAAGTTTTACCATTTCCTGATTTTTATCTCTTGGTGGCCAATATAATCCCACTGATTAGCGCTACACATAAAAAAAAACATTCTCCTATGCACCTTGGTTTCGGTGACTGTTGGCTCCCTTCATATGTTTGTCAAAAACGAGTCGCTCATTTCCTTAACCTTGTCTGCTAATTGCTTAACGAGGGTCTCGGTTCTGGCAGTCTTGATGCCATAGGTAGCATAAGAGGGCTCTCGCACAGTTTCCGCCCTCGCCATTAGATGACGTTCCACGTCACCCTCGCGGTAATACAGGACGTGCTACGTCCGCCGCTATGGACGAGGGTGGCGCTGGTGAACACTCTCAAGGTTCGCTTACACACAATAAATATAAACACCCACGAGAACAGCAGATTGGACAGCCGTCGCCGTAGCTGAGTTGGTAAGAGCACCGGACGCGATATTCGGAGGTCGTGGGTTCGGATCCCACCGGCAGCATGGTTGTTTTTTCTGCTGCTTTATAAGTAATTAGCTGTAAGCAACAGATTAATCCAAGCATTATTGTTCCTTTCATCCTGTTCATCATATATATATATATATATATATATATATATATATATATATATATATATATATATATATATATATATATATATATATATATATATATATATATATATATATATATATATTACCCCTTTATTTTTACCCGCAAAAGCCTATTTTTCAAAATTTTTGAAAGTGTTCGCTAAAACACCTGGTATGTGGACATTATCCCATTATCGCTCTCTGAACAATTGCCATCCATGAACACTGGATCCGAACAACGTAACCGAAGGGAAAACCGCACTGTACCTAATTCGCATTTCCCCTTACTACGCAAATTGATCATAATTTTTTTCTTCTGTTCCTTCTTTGTTCCTCTACTGCAGCCACCGCTACTGCCCGCTGCTCTGAGCAATGTGTGCCGCACGAGGCATCGTAGCTCATCTCTGGTTTTACCGGCAACATTCGCTCTCTGCTCTTCTCTGCCTCCGCGCGAAAAGCCGAGGCGCATGCCGCGCACATTTCAAGGTCGCCGCGACGACAGGAAGAGCTGTAGTATATGCATGGCAGCGCACACGCGTTTTTGATTGATTTTTTGCTCCATGCGTTAACGCGCGCTTAGATAAACCCCATAAAGGAAAAGGATTAAAATAAACAAATAACTGAGACTCTGACCGTACAGCTACTATAGCGGCGTCTGTGAAACAAAATGTCGCCATTTAATTCGCGCCACGGGGAAAAGATGCAACACTGTAGAAAACACAGCTTGCGATAACTTTGAACCGAGCGCCGTCGGATGAAACGTTCTGAGAAGCTAAGGAGGAATAAAAAGGGGCATTATTCTTCAGAAAAGGCGAGAAACATGCGCAGATGACTCAGGGATGGGGGTCTCCGAGTGAGCACGCGGAATTACTTCGAACTGCATCTTGCATAGATTTCAGACAGAGACAGTGACGCAGAGTGTTTGTGGGGAGGATACCGATCGAGAAAATAAAAACAAAATAAATAAACGCAAACGCTCGCGTCGTGCGGTTGGGGAACACAGCAGCTTATAAGTGGCCCTTATGACAGGCCGAGAGGTGTTCGGAGTTAAGTGTTGCTGAAAATAGGCACAATGAGCAGCCTGTTACGCTTCCTAGACCGAAAGGTGGCAGCAGCTAGGAATGAATGCTCGAATAATTTTAACGCTAAGCTCTGTGAGGTAAATGACTGCATGGATTTCTCGGGGGAAAAAAAGTCAGCTATAGTGTTTCTTTTTTTTTTATTTTTACGGCCAGGGCTGTATGCGGGACTCTTTGAGAGCCTTTCAGCGTGACACAGACAGTGGACTTCCCACCACTGGTCATCCCTGCAACGTGACCGATGAACGTGGCACAGTTTTCCGGTCTTGCCATTAAAATTGGCGGCCATAAGTGTATGCCATTTGAGTTACTGTGATATGAATGGTTGCTGTTTGGGTAGAAAAAGGGAAAAGGGAGGGGGGATAGAGCTCTTGCTGGTAAAGGCCAGAGGAAAAATAAACAAACAAAATGGATGATATTTAGAGATGCTGGTCCCAAACATGGCTGGTAGTGTTAGCCATTCACAAGCCATACCAGATGTACCACGTAAAAGTATTCCAAAGCGGGAATAACACATCATTACTTTTTTGAGATAAATAAAATGTTTAATTTATTTGGCAGTGTTGTCTTCGCGCTCATGCTACTTTTCTGTCTGTTGAGTAATAAATTATTCGGTTCAAAATAAATAAGACCTAAGAGGAAGGTTCTACAGTTTCAGTATGTAGCGCAGTCTGCAATTACAAAGCAGGACTCGTTTTTCTATGTTTTATATAAATCATCAAAGAAGAGTGAACACCGACGAGGCATGCGGTGTGTGCTGTTGGGCGTTCATGTAGTGAACGATTTGTGGGGTTCGGCCGCTGCAACACAACGCGAGCACGAAGCAGCAGTCATGGCCTGATGAGACATGCGCTATTTTTACCTGCAATGCTCCACAAATTGCAGCGCTGGAACTCATCCGGATACTGGCTGCTGCAGTCTGTATATCGGAGAGTTACAATCGGCATGCCTCTTCCATAAGTAGTCTCGAAATGGCTATTAAGCATCGTGTGTCAACTGATTAATCAAGGCAACAATCAGAATGAGAAACAGACGAAACATCAAACTGAATGTAGCTATAGCATGTCATAGAAGTGTAAACTGAGTCCTCGATTATCATATTGTTACTGCCCCTACCTCCGAATGGGTTTAAGGGGGTTTTCACCTGACGCACCTCGACCGCGCTACGGTGAACTACCACGGGATATCGAACAGTACTTTGCTGATAACGTGCAGTCTTCGACCTCGCAGCGACGCTAGTCCCGATCGCCATCCCCAAGGCGGTTCTCTTCGTCCGGCCGCCCGTCATCCTCTGGCCAGTTCAGAGGCACGTCCCCACGTCGGGAAAACTGAGGACGGCGTCCTCCGGGGGTAGGGCTGCCGCTACTGGACCGAGTCAAGAGACTCCACCCGAAGATTCGCCGCGACGCTCCGTCCGACGACGACCTGACCCGACGACCCCAACGACGCGCTGCGACCGACTGGCCTCCGCCGAAATTCCGGTATCCGCCGACAACCACGACGTTACCGCACTCGTGGATACCGGCGCCGATTTTTCTGTAATGAGCAGACGGTTAGCCACGGCCTTGAGGAAGGTACTGACCCCTTGGTCTGGGCCGCAGATGCGAACAGCTGGTGGCCATGTGGTAACTCCTATCGGTGTCTACACTTCGCGAATCCAGATCAGCGGTGGCACTTTCCCTAGTTGCTTTGCTGTGTCACCCGAGTGCTCGAAGGACTTGGTTTGGATTTCTTTCAGGAGTACGGTGCCGTTACCAACCTTCAGGAGCTAATCGTGTCGTTTTCCACCCAAGGCCCTGTCGACGACGATGCCGAGCCACGCACTGCTAAGTTATGCATCTGTGACAACCATGTATTGATCCCGTCAAGAGCCAGCATGTTTTTTACCGTAGAGTGCGATAACAGCCCCAGCACCCGTGGCATCGCTGAAACCAACATGTCGCTGCTCCTGGGTCGGCAAGTCTGTGCAGCTCGCGGAATTATTGAATTGAACAGTGGGTGAACCGAACTTTTGGTGACCAATTTTGCTTGTGAACCTCAGTGTTTGCCTGGCAAAATTGCTATTTCGTATTTCGAAGAACTTAGTGAATTCGCTGCACAGCACGCGTTGTCCAAAATCCCGGCATCAGGGGAGGCACCGACCAATCCCATAAAAACAGACGTTAACCCGAACCTCCCGTCTAACCAGAAGCGCTGCCCGGAGAGCATTATCGAATCTTTCCGTGACTGTTTTGCCTCGACCTCCAAGGTTAGGCAGACTCCGCTCACAAAGCACCAAGCACCGCATTATAGTTGACGCAAACCAGCGACCGTTATGCCAGACGCCTTATCGGATCTCTTCGAAGGAACGTGATGGAAGAGCACGAGCGCTCCGTCCCGCGCAACTGCCATTTTCTTGGTCTTTGTAACAATAGCTATGTATACAAAAACTGCTGTCGCAAAAAAAAGCGTACAATAGCAAAAAGCTTGAGCGTTTCACTTGAAACTTTTTGAAGGTCTACTCTAAGCGCAGATTACCCGATGTGCTTCCTCAGAGCGCGGCGTTCGAGCTTGCTGATCAGCTTTCTTTGGTGCTTCATTACATTTGTCAACGATTTATAGAATGTCGTTGCTTTATTGAGACCTTTAAATGAAAACGGGACGCTTGAAGTACCCTGACATGGCCACTAGCCTCTCCGGAGACTCATTGCTCGCTTCGTGTACTCCGGCGCCTGAGTAACGTTGTCGAAACGACCTGAAAATCATAAAAATCAAAACTTTTAATTCATTCACGGGGCGAATAAGTAACACCATTCCTCTATCAGGAATGATTGGTTTATTTCTTCTCTCTCGTAGTAATCGTATATATTTCCTTCTCAGTCTGTTCTGCTTTGCTTCTGGCCAGCCATAACTGGGCACACCTCTTTTCGGACGTCAAGCAGCACTCCCACGTAGACACTCAATTGTCTTCCGAGGATTGGGCAGATGCTGCGCGTGCTGTGCTTGACTTGGGCGGAGATCAACTACGCGCACGCTCGAGTTGACGCGAACATTGTGTTTGTGGCTATAGCGCTGGTGTACTATCAGTAACGAATGAAACGCGAAAAGGAGAACTGAAGTGCTAACGCAAAAGCACCGACATATCAGCTCCTGGAGAGTAAATACAGGTGAGATCGATTAACAATTCTAAAGAACAGCCCTCGCGCCTTCGAATTAGAATTACCCACCGCTAGTATTGCGCTTCCACCGGCTAGGAGCTGCTCATTTTGTTTTTCGCGGTTCATTCGTGGCTGATGGTACAGCCTCTACTTTGAATGAAAAGGGCCGGTTCCTCCCAGTCGCTGGCAGTTAGTTAGCAGGAGTAATTCCTCGATGCAGCACTGGCTATGGGACGTATACGCATCCCGCCACTGAGCCGCGAAGTGCGGGTTCGATACCCGGCAGCATCTCGACGGGGTCAATACACCAATACTTCGCTATGCTGAGATTTCAGTGCGCGTTAAAGGGCATGATGATGGCATAAATGAATCCTCGCTGCGTAGAGAACCCAATCAGATATTGCTTGTCGATTCAGTGATTCATCACTCCCACCTTCATTTACCGCTGTTTTCACTCGATGCCCGAGCATCATAAGTCCAGCTCTCCTTATGCGTGAGGCCATGCTGGCGTATACGCGCATGGCGGTGGTGGCGCCTGTCATCCTGTCGCCGCCTTTTGTGCCCAGCCTCCAGACATCAGCGCTTGTCTTTCGAAGCAACACACGCTGTTGTGTTCGCGGCAGGCGCGTGGTGAGGAAAAAAAAAAACCGAAAATACGGATGCCTCGTACGCAACGAGGAAATAATTTTGTTCACAGCAAAAGACACGCAGCTGTGGCTCTTGCGCAGTCTACTTTGCGCGCTCGCGTCGATCGTTCCAGCCGAGCGTCATCAGACATTGCACGTAACCCGCTGCTTCGCTCCCAAAGCGGGAACGCGGCGAGAGCAAAAGCAACAAAAAAAAAAGCGCAGAGATGATAATGACCACGAATGCTGTTGTGCGCGCGTGAGGAACACACCCTGTTCACGCTACACTCTTTCAGGGCCCGACAATAGGAAGGCGGGTCCATGGTCTGCTCGCGATGGTGTTCCGAAGAAAACACGGGCTTGTCCTCGTCGCAAGGATACACTAGTTCTTATTCAGGAAGCGTTGAAAAAAAAAGGGGAATTATAATGTTTGCACCCGAATGAAGCTAAGCGGACATTTCGCTGCTTTAAGAAACAGCTGCCGCTGGAAAACCGAACGATTTCGGAGCGCCATTACAAGCGTAACGGCCCAGTGAAACAATACGAGGTGGGCATTAAAAGTATCATTAACACAAGAAATTCGCGGAAGACTGTCGAGATTTCCGCGCTTCCATTATGTGAGCATTACGCAGGACGAAATGAAAGACTAAAAATTCGCTCCTTTTCGTGGGCAGACAAAAACAACTAAAACGGTCTATGACGGGAACGACAGTTCGGGGCGCAGCGAGCAATGTGTAGTAAAAATTTGGGAATTGCGGTAGTGGAAGGTGAGTACAGATAAATGCTTTCGGAAGCATGGCAATTAAAGCTGCGGAATGAGACAGCGCATAAATTCACCGTCTGATCATCAATGAAAACTGGGAGTGACAATAAACCGGAATATCAATAAGGGGCCTTTATTTCCGAATAAATATATGCCCATGAGAAAAAAAAAATCAGAGTTCTGAGTCGGTCCAAATGGTGTTTACAAAATGTCCAAGTGCCGTGCCATTTAAATATTTAAACTACCAATACAGCAAAGTGGATAGCTGGGCCTTTGGTACATATTTTCAAACCAGCGAAATGGACGCTAACAAAGGACGCAGACAAAGTAAGGAACTCATGACCACTCTGGACTATCAACAGCAAATGTCTATAGTTATCAATAACGGAATATTAGCTATCAAGAACAATAGTATAGAATCAAATACCAACTATCAATAGGCCAGCGTCATCCTGTATTCCTTACTTTGTCCGCGTCCTTTCTGCTGGTTTTATTCTTGCAAACACCGTTAGTGTATATGCCCTTTATGCATCATATATTCGTTGCACCCTCACAGCCTCACAAACTCTGTCAATGACCGTCTCATAGGCGAAAAACTGGAACAAGTTCCAGGTTGTGAATGGCATGCTGAGTAGAACAGGAATGCAGTGATCCCGAATGCAGTACAAGTCTTCGCTAAACCGCAACAGATCTCTCACACATTGTCCCGTGGGTTAATGGAAATAAGTCCCCAGTTGTGGCCGCAGATGATTCTTGCTGGCGCTGCCGCCGTCTCGATTCGCCCCGTTCGGCACGCAGCCATATAAGGGAGAAACTCGCAGTTCCGCCCCTGCGCCTCGATCTTATTCTGCATCCGAGTGTATAACGGGTGTAAACATGAAGTGCCTTTATACTGCTTGAAATTCCTTCGCAAACCTCTTAACCTGCAATCCACGTGCGAACAGAGGGCTACGTTTTTTTTATTACATATTATACTCATTTCACTGCTTGGAACTCGAAACACGAGCAGCTAATTTGAAAATTTCGCAAGATACTGGCTCCGAAAATTGCGTAAGGTGATGGTCGCTCAAATCTTTCACGTGTAGCGCGCTGCAGTTCTGAACCCAAAATCAGTCATGAGTAGACATGAACCGCCTTAGCTTAAAATTAAAATAGAGGGAGAAAGGCTTGACAAAGGTTCCCAGAATGATTCTTGCGGTTACGTCATGCCATGCGCTTGGGATTAATTAAGATCGTGTAACCGCCAACATTTCTATAATCTCATCCGCCCATCTGACTCGCTGAAAGCCCCCTGTCGCGCTTGCCTTTTTTTCTTTTTTGGACTAAGGTTTATGGCGGTTTAGCGTCCCAAAGTAACTCAGGCTATGAGGGACGCCGTACTGAAGGGCTCTGGAAATTCCGACCACCTGGGGTTCTTTATCGTGCACTGACATCGCACAGCACGCTGGCCTCTAGAATTTCGCCTCCATCGAAATTCGACCGCCGCGGGTGGGATCGAACCCGCGTCTTTCGGGTCAGCAGCCGAGCGCCATAACCAGAGATGGGCATCCTCACGAGGGCGAGCCCTCATGAGGGCGTCCTCACCCTCACCTGATGAGGATTTCACTCGGTGAGGTGAGGGTGAGGGAGGATGGGCGCAAGAAAATTCGTGAGGATGAGGGTGAGGGAGGAAAGACATGGTGAATTCAGTGAGGGCGACGGAGGGAAGACATGGTGAGGTGAGGGTGAGGGAGGGCAACATGCACTGTCTGAGGGCGAGGGTGGTAGCCCGAGCCGTACTCCCAGCTAATATTTTTTGTCTGCGCAGCCCGTTCTTCTTTCTCTCCCTTTCTCATTACATCTCGAATAATAAAAAAAAAAACTGCTTATCAATGTTCTCACCTTAGTCACGTACTTGCGTTCGCGCGTGTTAAATTGCCAGTTTCCCACCCTGTAGTTTGAAAGAGCGGTCTTCATCATCTTCCATCCGTGCGCGTGGACGGGTCATCAGGCGAGCATGCAACAAACCGCACGAAATGGCGGGAGATTAGAAGCAGTAAAATTCAGAAGACCTAGTGCTATCACAGCGTCATCGGGAAGTGATACTTAGACGACCTACAAACTTTCCTTGCACTGAGTCAACTCTGTGCTTAGCATTAATTCTACGTATCGCGGTAAACGCTACTGCATTATTTTATAAATATTCTTGGCGTATATTAGTTTTCGTTCACAGACACAAATAATGCGTTGTCTCGTTTTAGCAGTGCATACAGGTAACAATGAAATGTTATAAGTACAGGGCACATGTATGCATGCACTGCGTGCCAGAAGTAAATGCAGAGTGGTATTTTGGCGCTCAGCTCATACCTGTCTCGGGTTTGCCTCACGTATTAGCTCAAACAACACTACACACGTACACGCGTACACGCGCACACTACAATAATATAAGCATCTGGCCGGTCGTGCAATAGTGCCTTGAGGCTTGTCTTATTACTGTCTATGTTTATTACTGTAATGTTTGTTACTCAGTAATATCGCCAGAATTTGCCGACTACAAAAATGACTAAGTTTAAAACGACTGTTAGTGAGGGTGAGGGAGGGCCACGGATTTAGAAGTGAGTGAGGAAAAGTAAAAATGAAGGCATTTGCCCACCTCTGGCCATAACCACTGAGACACCGCGGCGGCTTTTTTTTTGGAATAAGTTCCATTCCCTCAAGAACCGTCGGTTATCTTGCCCATTCTCATTTCTTTCTTGATTTCGAATCCAAGCATGCTCACGTTATTTAATAACACGAATAGCACAGGTTCAAACAGAATTTGCTACAAGGTAAACTATATGCTCCACTGGCGACGGTGAGTTCGGCTGTGCGCGGAGATGGTCTGAATATCAGGCCATCCTTGAGCCACACACGTAATTAACTAGACCACTCGGTTTTGCCCCGGAGGGCACAGGCATAGCACCCAACTCTCGCTGGCTGCACGCAAAGATTGTCACTTTATCACCGCAAGCTTCCTAATCTCATCCGCCCTCTATCTTTCTGCCGCCCCCTGCACCTGAAGACCTCAGCTTGACGAATCAGCTTCAGAACAGTTTTTACAAAGGCTTGGACGATTGCTAATGAACGTATAGACTACACGTTTCCCGCACTACATCCTCTGGGCTCAATATAAAACATCGCGCATCAGCTTTTCTTGATCGCACAATGAATTTCAGTCCACTGGTTACTTTTGCTCCACGTCTGTCTGCATGTTAATTTGGACGGCTACCACAATTTCAAGCTGCCAGCTCGTCATTCACCTCCTGTCTGCTGCTGCCCGCCTGCCTGGATGGCCTATTCGCAATTGACTCACGCCCGGCGCCCGCCACGATCGAGGTTTAAATCAAGAACATCCGTTCTCCTGCACGCTCCGCTGCGCCAATTGAAACCGCGCGTTTCCCACCCTTTCGCCTGTTGCAACATCCGCGTGCAACGTCACTTTAGCGTCGCCTTGTGGCCCACAATGAAAACATTTTCGCCACGCTCCGCAGACTTCTTGCACGTGGGCTTGTTTGTTTGTCTTAGTGCGGACTGACTTTCCTGCATGCGTGCACGAAACAAAGGCTCACCTCATGCGGTTTCTGAACCGCTGAACAGTTCCTTTCGAAACGTGTAGATGCAAGTGACAACGTGACTTCACCCCAATGAATGCAGTTTGTTTCTATATTCTTTTTTGCTTCTGTTACTTCCGACAGCGTAGTTAGCATTGTGCAAAATGCATCAGCTTGTCGACAAACTTAGTGCCTCGGTCTCGCAGTGGTCACACATGTCGCAAGAGCTGCGTTACATGCACGAGAACGGCGCGCTTAGCGGCTGCTTCGTCATTACCACCGCGACGAGTACCCTCTAATGTGCACAGCTCACTCCACTTTGGTAGGAAGGAGGAGAGCGGGCATGCTGCGCTCGAATGATGCGGGGCGAGCGGGCGCTTACAGACGACGCGTGCAGCGAACTCGGCAGGAGCTTGTGCAATCGCACAGACGGCACGGGGATGGCCGCCGGCGACGCGGCCTTGGGGCGCAGCCTGACGCCGGCAGACGTAACCCGCGCGCATGGTAACGCCGGTAACGCGCGCCGCAGCGACGCACTCGCGGCGGCGCTAACGGCGCTTCCAGGGCCGCCTCCGGCACTGCCGAGCAGCGGCCAACTAGCGACCTCTGCCGGCTGGGCCGGCGTTCGCTCGCGGCGGTCATCGAACTCCGCTGTTTGCGCACGAGGAAAGAGCAAAATGAGTCAAAGGGGGTGTAGTCGCGAGTTCCTCCATCTGCCCATTTTGACTATTGCTGCTCCTTGCAACGGAAAAATTCCGCTTAGGCTCGCCACGCGACTGCGCGCGCGCTCCCGCTTCTGCGCCACATTTAAAACGAACAACGCGCGTCTCCGCATTTGCGGACTTTCCGTTTTCTTTTCTCCGCCTGGCCTGTAGTAGCAGGTTAAACCGCTTTTAGCTCTCGGGAGCGACGTCCTGATCGCGCAGCGCCTGAAACATGCGATTCCCGTGACTCATTATTGGAAAGGCAAAGCGTTGCGAGCGCTTTCAGTTCTGAATGAACGACCTTTCGGAGCTCCCCATTTTACCCGCGCGCGGGCGGGGAAAATAATTCTTCGGCGTGCGCCGTCCTTGGCTTCAACGATTTCTCGGTCTAAGCAGTCTAATCCTATAGTGGTTCGAAGCCGACGACGCGGCGCCCTTACATTATGACAAAGGGTTTGACTTTCGGTTTATACAGAAAGAAACCGAAAAATGTACGCTGAAATCAATTTTAGAAACTCGGTTTTAACCGGGAAAGGTCGGCACGGACGCCACAGTTAGCTTGCTATTAATTAGGAATTGCCCAACCACAGGAGTAAATTAATCGTGTGTGCCAGTCAGGGGAGCGCCATGGTGAAGTGGCGGTGCTTTTAGATTAAGCAGGCAGATTAGTCGTGGCCTAGTGGTCTGGGCGTCCGCTTCCGCTGCGGGAGGTGGTTGGTTCGAAACCCAACGCCGGACACCCACCGGTACAAATGGGTACAAGCCACTCCCGGACCGGCGCCCGGCGCCCTGCTTCTTCAGGGGTGTGTGCTTGGAGGAGGCTCCGCAAACCCCGCTGCGCCCATTCGGGGGAAAACCCAGGTTCGGACAACTCAACCTGCAAAGGTGGTTCGTGTTTCACTCCCCAGTGAAGAGTTCGACTCAAGACTCGTACGCTCTAACCAGCGTCAGGTTCAAACACTATGGTCCTTCGTCAGAAGCGATTCAGAGTATCACTACGGTCATGGGCTAGTCCGGCTTTTCGGCTGACCGAAGCGTGGCCTTGTGGTAGAGCATCCGCCTTGTATTCGGGAGGTGCTGGGTTCGATCCCCAGTGCCGCCGGGTACCCACCGGTTTTTAATGGGTACAAGATTTCCCCCGGCCTGGTGCTCGCCTCTTCTGGGTGAGGTGCTTGGGAAAAGGTTCTTGAACGCAGTTGCTCTGATGGATCAGCGATAAGTTCCGCCGTTAAATCCGCCTCGTGCGGCAGAAGCCCATTTGTGTCCCTTCTTTTTATGATTGCTGCTGCAGGTGATGAAGATTCGAGCCACGTTGGCCGAAGGGGCACCACCTTAAGCAGGCGGCGAGGTTCTCCGAGACTGGGGCTTCGCCCGCGAGGGGCGCAGCGGGGTTTACGGAGCTTCTCCCAAGCGAACTCCCCTAAAGAAACCGGCCGCCAGGCCGGGGACGCTTGTACCCATTTTTACCGGTGGGTGCCCGGCGGTGGGCTTCGAACCAACCACCTCCAGCAGCCGAGACGGGCGCCCAACCAACTGGGCCACGCCTGCGCTTTGAGGCATTGCTCAACTACCTTACACGTCTCGGCATAACAAGGGGCTCGACGGTACCCCCTTGCTAAGCGTCGTATCCTAGCGGACTGCTGTTTACTGACATCAGTTATCCCCCCCCCCCCCCCCCCCCCCTCGCACACACACACCTAGGGCAGTTACTTTATTGAGTAAGTTCCTCAACTACATATACGGACACTGACGAGAAACCACGCGTAATTATCACGAAAAAATGTCACTTCCTGGCGACCAGTCAGTTAGGCGGCAGTTCCATCGCTGCAGTCCTCGTAGACTCTTCGTAGGAGCGGCTCGTAGAAGATTACCGTGCGCAATTTTTTTTTGCTTGCTCGTATTTCGCGCGATTATAGGGATGAAATTCGGCAGGATATACTTTGAAAACGGTAGCGCAGTGCTAACACTGCAGCTTGCCCACGTTTAAATTTTGGAACTGAAGTTAATAGCTCCTCACTTTGCTTGACTCTGTATTTATCGCAATTGGACAACAACAAGAAAATAGGAAAAAATGCGACCAAAGAATAAAGTGAACGAAAGGAAAGGCGACCCAAAAGGGAGAGGCAAAGCGGAGGTCAAAACATTTCAGCAAGCTCTGATGACTTATAGCGAAACGACGAAACACTTTTTTTTTGTTTCATTGCAGACTTCGACGTTGGCGAAATCGCGAAACACCCGAGACCTCGACACGCGACGAAACGACGAAAGCAACATGAGCGAGGGAAAACGACAGAGGGAAAGAAAAAAATTGGAGGCTTATCAAGGTTAAGCCCAGTGGATGCGAAGCATGTTAAGCAGCTGCCTCAGTGTGGATGGGGCTAAGTAACGGAGACGTGGCTTTAGGTTAATCGTCGTACTTTATTCTTTGCAGCCCGACAAACACACTCTTATGGTCCGTAAATGCATGACTCTTGGTTTGCACGTCACTTTGGAGGCATCTTGACCGCATACACGCCCGGCGCAAAGACGCTGGCGCGGTTGCGGGCACAGAGACTGACGCGACGGCGGGCGCGCGCCGCTTCATCCCTGGCGTGACGTCACATATCACGTGATGCAGCGATGGTGGCGCCGCCGCCGCGTCGCGCGCGACGGCGCGAACCGAAGCGTGGAGGCCTCCGACGGCGCGATATGAGGCCCCATCTGCAGCCGGTGTGACGTCATCACGTGACGTCATGTCACGTGATCTACTTGAAGGTCACTTGAAGGTCAATGGTGGCCACCGCCGGGAGGCGACTGACGGCGCGATATGAGGCCCCATCTGCAGCCTCTGTGACGTCATCACGTGACGTCATGTCACGTGACCCCACTTCAGGGTCAATGGTGGCCACCGCCGGGCGTCGCGCGAAGGCCCGAAACCTACGTTAATATGCTTCGCATAAAAAGCAAAGTCAAGATCGCGGAACGGATCGTAAGTTCCAGGAGAATAATAAAGTGTCGCTCACCGCTGGGCGTCTGGGAAGTAGCAAAAAAACATTTCATTATAAAGTAAAACGCGCACACGAGCATAATTATGGCTTTTCCACAGCGCAGCACGTCATTGAAATACACTAAACCTTCGTAAGGGCGGAGAAGAAAAGAGGGTGTTGAACAAGGTAAAAAGAAAAAGAAAGTCAGCTAGCCAGCCGGCTCTTTTGCGTGCTCAGGTAGTAATTGGTTCCGGAACCCTCACAATGTATGAGCTTCAGTAGTTACAGCTACCAACGGCCACCACAAATTTCATTCTCAAGGTAAACAATCAGGGGTCACACAACAGACTTTTGCAGGAAATTGTCTGCGGATATGTGGGCGATGGTAAAAGGCATAAAAAACTTGCTGCTTCTTTTTGTATCTTTTGTGCTTCATTTGCTACTATTTGCTTTTTTTTTGCACGCAATAAATAGCGAACTCTAGCCCAACCAAACCCAATGCTAATGTTATGCGTTCTATTTGCTAGTTATTCCTAAAGTGCCTGAGCACGTCTTCAGCAGTAAAGCACCGGCCTTGCAATGAAAAAGGGCTGCGCCACAGCGGTAGTATGATAGCAGTTGCGCAGCTGGAAAGCAATGTGGTCAGCATTAAGAGAAGCCCTTTCCAGCGTAAAGTGGTCAGACGAAGGTAATGCCGGGAAGTCGTTGTACAACTACGGGCGATCACAAACAGAGCAACTGCAACCACGCGGGTCGCACCCGGAATTGCTTGCGAAACGCATTCGTGGCTGCTGAGGCTTCCGCTTGCCTTGGACGCCTCCCTCGGCTAACGCGGCGCGTATTGTGGGGTCTCGACGCTGAAGTCACCTCGCCCCAGCCTGTGCGGTACGCATCGCAGGGTCTTCACGCGACATATCCTCTTCGCTGCATACACTGCAGGGTCTTTCTTGATGTGTTCACCTCTTTCTTTCCCAGCCTAGACCACTTCGTCACGCTTGTGCAGCGGTGGGCTTTCTCATCGCCAGCTTTCCCATCGCATGTGAGAAAGGGAGCGCTGCCCAGCCAGCCACTCTGCCAGCGCGCTTTGGCGTGAGCCTGCACGTGCCCTGCAGTGTGAAAGGTGGGCGCACGCAGGCCATGTTATGTGCGCCCGTGATGCGGGCGTCGCCGAGACTGAGACCTCGGTGTTTCAGGAGCTATCAGAGGTCGCTCTAAAGTGTTTACTCCCGTGAAGGAGTCTTATCATTGGTTAAAAAAGCAGACTGTTCATCTCTGTATCCAACTGGCAAGCCATGCAAATTGCAGGAAAATATTAGACCTCACGACTTTCATGTTAGTTGTAAGCGAGACGGTTTTATGTTGTTTCTTAACCTACTGGTATGAGTTTCTTTTCAGTGCAGACGCGATGACAAAAGAGAGTTGGACGCTGCTGGTGCAGCTGACAAATTGTGGTTGCCAGATATTACCTAGCACACTTGCAACGTTGTTAACTTTCTTTCATGATCACGATATGATGCTCTCTGGCAGAACTCGAGTGCAGTTCAAAAAATGCGTTCCATTGCTCGCCATTTTGTTTTTCCTTTAGTCTCCGGCGCACTCAATTAAATAAAATTCCTATGTTTATTTTCTCATGAACCTAGAATTTGCACATTTTTTACATCAACCTAACATTTCATTTGTGTCCGTATATTCGCTTCCAGGGGTAAATACCGGGTGATTTTTTAAAAAGTACTTAACGATTTTTATTTAAAAACAATGAGAAATACGTGGCTGCTGTCTGTCCAGGTGTATTGCTCGGAAAGGCAGGCATTATGTACTGACAGAGCTTAATTAAAAGAACATTAATTACCGCAAATAATTAATCAGCTTTTAATTTTTGAGTTTAGTGTTCAAGATTATGCGATACTGAATGCCGTCAACGTCGAATGCCAGTCAGTTCTTAAACTGTCTAAATCGGCGTTGTGGTTCGTTATATCCAGCGTCAAAAGTACGTTTTTGAACGCTCCATTGACTCTTCCGCGTTTTACATTTATAAAATAGGGCTGCTTCGTCTCGTATCTTCTCCGCAATCATGTTAAAATCTTCTATATCATAAAATACACACACTACACATCTGCTTGGTGCAAAAAAAAATCCTCCATAACCCCTCATTTTGAAATGTATACATTCTTTCTAGCATTAAACGGCGTCTAAGACTTCAAACACCTTCACCACTATGCGATGTGTTTCGCCTAAGATTTTACACATTTTTTTTTAAATAGTCTTTTTGAGTCAGAAGGGCGTTTTATTTTTTGTCATAGCATTTTCAGTGCTGTAGTACGTCAGAATGCAGCTAAGACGTGCTAGCTTGCAGGCTGGTCAACTAATATTGAATAGTTAACTTTTTAACTATTACCGTTAGGCTCCTTAATTATTGAGAGGCGTGCAGCCTACCGTAAGCTATATCCATATCAGTTTTTAGATTTTCGAAAACGCGACTGCCTTCGGCGCCATGGCCCAACAAATTTTGGCTATTTCGATGAGTTACGGGCACTGGAGAGGTTGCTTTGCCTGCAAGATTCTCGAAAGCGCCTGCATTGTGCCGCGATGTAGGCAAAATTTGTTGGGCCACAGCGCCGAGAGTAACCGCGTTTTTGCAATTCTAAAAAGCGATATGGGTATTAATTACAGTGGGCCACATACCTCTGAATAATTAAGGAGCTTAACAGCAATAGCTAAAATAATTATGCAATGTTAACTAACCAGCCTGCTTGCTAGCACTTCTTAGCTGTATTCTGATGTACTACACCTCTGACAATGCTATGCCGGAAAAAGCGCTCTTCTAACTCAAAAGGCCTATTTTTAAGTTGTATAAAGTCTTAGGTGAAACACCCTGTATACCTACATGAAAGGCAGCCGAAGAATGGGACGTGATGACCAATGGCAATGAGATGATTTCAATGGCTGCTGGCCTAGCGCGAGCGCTCCACGCGGTGTATATATATATATATATATATATATATATATATATATATATATATATATATATATATATATATATATATATATATATATATATATATATATATATATATATCAGAAGTCATTTCTGGCCGCTGATTTGGTCAATATAATATAAAATCACCAAAAATTGAAGAAACATAACAGGATTTAATTCACGACGCTCCGGCTGGAGGACCAGCCTTTTTCTCGAAAAAGGCTGGTCCTCCAGCCGAAACGTCGTAAATTAAATCCTGTTATATTTCTTCATTTTTTGGCGGGGTCGTCGCGCCATACCAGCAGCTGATTTCTTTCACTCAAGCCAGGATTAAGAGCAGCACAATCGTGGCGCGCGGATGAATTAATGAATGAATGAATTAACTTTTTTCCGTCATCATGGGGCCTCACGGTCGGGGGGCAGCAGTTAGGAGGGGGTGCCTCCCAGCCGGCTCGCAGTACCGGAGACCGCGGACACTCTTGTAGTAAGCTGTCTCCGCCTGACGGATGAGGAGTCTTTGCTGATCCGGGTCATGGCTCCGGATCAGCTCTTCCCAGGTGGCAAGGTCTGGGATGCTTTGTGAATTAGCCCCAGAAAAATCCTGACACTCCCAAATTAAGTGATTTGCCGAAGTGGCGCGCGGATGCGCTAGCCACATGATTTTTTTTGTATTTCGCGAGCTTTCTTTGGAGCTCAGAAAAAAGATACACGTGCGGCTTTCGTTATCGCAAATAAATGGAAAACTGGGGTTTCTGAAGGTGCTCTCAAAGTTTGCTGTTCACATTTGCTGTCTAAAGTCGATATTTACGCATTTAGAAAAATTATCTTAATTGCTAATTAATTAATTTCAAAGAAAAAAAAATTACCTATGATGCGCAAGCCGGTTGGTAGGTGTATGTAAGCGGTTTCCGTGGCCTACCTAAAATATCTTAGCTTTGAACCCTTGGCTAAAGTTAGCCTGGACATCCTGTATATAGCGGAACGGATGTGTAGATGCATAGCGGTCCCGTAACGGGATAGTTTTCCTACCCGTTATAGGATATATTTTGGTTGTGGGGAGAGGTAAAGGAATGAGAGGACACTACCAATTTTAATGACCACCATCTTGGATTCGAGAAACCGAAACTATGCCGCCATTCTGTTCGCTGGCGTCATACTCGCGTAGTTCCACCTCTAGCCACCATATTGGACCGCGACGGCATCATTGGCACGCGGCAGGTGGTTGCTTCTTCAATGTTATTGTAGATGCCTCTACAAGTCTCAATGCGAGATGTGCTGTTTTCCAGTTGCTGCCACAGATGGCGCTGTGATCTCATGGTGGTAGCAGACACCACGAAATCTCGAAACGTAATGAGTAAGAGCTAAAGCTCTTAATAAAGTCACTCTCTATAATAAGGAAGCCAACGGGCACTGTAACCAAGAAAGGGATAGGGGAATGTTTATATATATATATATATATATATATATATATATATATATATATATATATATATATATATATATATATATATATATATATATATATATATATATATATATATATATATATATATATATATATATATATATATATTCAAATTTGGTGTGTTACGGAAAATTAGTGGTGTATTCAAAGTAGATGAAACGACAACCCCATTCTGCAAGTGGGATCCGAACCCATAACCTCCGTACGCGTGCGGTGTTATACGAATTGGGCTATGGCGGCGGCTATCCAATTTTTCTACTATCGGGGGTATTCATGTTGCGTGTCACCTAACCTTGAGCGTGTTTCCTGTTTTGCAGCTCTACAGCTCCTCGCCATGCATAGCAAGGGGAGAACTGCTTCAATGGCGACGTTTTCAAATTTTCAATATCTGTCAACGAGAAAGGAGTCGCCAAGGGGCTCGAAAAATTGCATTCTGATCAGCTTACTGTCGGTTGCCTACAAGGTATTTACTAAGGTTATCGCTAATAGAGTCAGGGTAACCTTAGACATCAATCAACCAAATGATCACGCAGGCTTTCGTAAAGGATATTCCAGAGTAGATCATATTCACACTATCATTCAGGTGATAGAGAAATGCGCAGAATATAACCAATCCATATATAGAGCCTACACTGATTACGAGAAAGCGTTTGACACAGTGGAAACGTCAGCAGCCATGCAGGAATTTCGGGTGTAGAAGAGCCTTATGTGAAAATACTGGAAGATATCCATTGCAACTGCACAGCTACCATAGTCCTCCATAAAGCCAGCAATAAAATTCCAATAAGGAAGGGCGTCAGGCAGGGAGACACGATCTCGCCAATGCTATTCACCGCCTGTTTACAGGAGGTATTTCTAGGCCTGAATTGGGAACAGTTAGGGAAAGAGTTAATAGAGAATACCTAAATAATCTGCGATTTGCTGATGACACTGCCTTGCTGAGTCACTTAAGAGATGAACTGCGAATCATGATCAATGAGTTAGATAGGCAGAGCAGAACGGTGGGTCTAAAAATTAGCATGCGGAAAACCGAAGTTATGTTCAACAGTCTAACAAGGGTATAGGAGTTCACAATTGGCAGCGAGGTGCTGGAAGGGGTAAAAGATTGCGTCTATTCAGGGAAGATAGTGGGAGCTGATCCGGATCATTAGAAGAAAATAACTAGAAGGATAAGAATGGGGTGGAGCGCAGATGCCTGGTTCTCTCAAGTCATCAATGGCAGTTTACCAATATCCCTCAAGAGGAAAGTGTACAACAGCTGTATCGTACCGGTACTGACCTACAGGGCGAAACGTGGAGGCTAACGAAAAGGGTTCAGCTTAAGTTAAGGACAATGTAGCAAGCCATGGAAAGAAAAATGTTAGGTGTAACGTTACGAGACTGGAAGCTGGCAGAGTGGCTGAGGGAACAAATGCGGTGTAATGATAACCTAGTCGAAACCTAGAGGAAGAAATGGGCTTGGGCACGGCATGTACTTCGAAGCCAAGATATCCGCCGGTCGTTAAGGATAACGGAGTGGATTCCAAGAGAAGGCAAGCGCGGCAGGAGGCGGCAGAAGGTTAGGTGGGCGGATGAGATTAAGAAGTTTTCGGGCATACGGTGGGCGCAACCGGCAAAGGACAGGTTTAATTAGAGAGACATCGGAGAGCCCTTTGTCATGCAGTGGGCGTAGTCAGGCTGATGTTGATGGGGATGATGATGTCATTCCACAACCATGACAAAAATAAAAATAAAATCATGTGATTACAGTAATCTTAACGGGTGACACTGCAATACTGTCATTAATAACAGCTAACCTAAATCCTCGTCACGACTGCGAAAAGACAAAGCGGCTGGTTAGGCGATGCCACCATAACGGGCTCACCATTGCCTTCGTCTGCAGTCCCGAAATGAAGCCATGTGGAGGATAGACAAGAACGAATCTGCCTTTAATCTCTTTGTGACAGCGCCTGGTTTTTTCTCTTAAAGATGCGCTGAAAGTCTATTTACCCAAACACCCGCTCAAATTCTATATCTCTTCAGAAGCACCCAAAGTCTATAATCCAAAAAAGGCAAACAAATAACGCCGCCACGGTGGCTTAGTGGTTAAGGCGCTTGGCTGCTGCCCTCTTATAAGGCATCCCTCATAGCCTGAGCAGAGGTGGGCATCTGACCTCGAAAATCTGGACCTCACCTCAACCTCAAAAAGAATTTGCCGACCTCACTCAACATCAACTCATCAGTTGAGGTTGAGGTCTCCTTAGACGCCCTCACCTCGCTTTTCCTGATGCAACTGCTGACCCCACTCAACCTCACCTCAACCTCAAATTGTGAGGTTGAGGTCGGCTGCTCGACCTCAGAAACCTAACGAAAAACAAAACAAAAAGCGATTAAGAAGTTTTTCAGTTAAAAACAATTCTGAAAATACTATGAGACAGGAAAGCCAAAATGATAATGGTATTATTTAATAAGGTGTCTACTGACACTATTGATGAGCACGCAGTAGGAGAAGCTTATAATTTGGGATGAACCCTCAGAGAGTATATGGCCTGCGGGCCACCAGGTTATCCCGGTTACCACCAGTACGTCGGTGAGCACTTTATATGTGTCAATACTTGGCAACCAGCTTCGTGTATGCTTGTTCGTATTGGAAGCCCCTGGCTCATTCACGCATGAACAGGCAGTTGACAAAACACAGCCCTTCTACACCATCTACCAGAAATTGGGAGAAGGGGGAGGTATTCACGATACTCGTCGATGTATTTTCCAATGCGACGGTTATGCAGACGCATATCAGAATATTTCGATTCTCTAGCTCTATCCGGCATAATAATAATAATAATAATAATTGGCTTTTTGGGGAAAGGAAATGGCGCAGTATCTGTCTCATATATCTTTGGACACCTGAACCGCGCCGTAAGGGAAGGGATAAAGGAGGGAGTGAAAGAAGAAAGGAAGAATAGGTGCCGTAGTGGAGGGCTCCGGAATAATTTCGACCACCTGGGGATCTTTAACGTGCACTGACATCGCACAGCACACGGGCGCCTTAGCGTTTTTCCGGCATAGCGAGAATGCTCTTTTCAGTCCTCTGTATGCTGCCTTCGAAAACACTTACCAAGCTGCGACGACTGTAGTACGCCAACAGAGGCACGTTGTATTTATGTCTGTGTAGAAGCGAGCGGCTTCTTTTATTAATGCGAAAGCATTAGATGGCTCCCTTTCCAGGTCATATCCGCAAAAAAGTATCCTCAAGAAATGGCTCCATGCGACGTCATGAGCCGACGAGTCACGCAACGAAGACGTTGACTTCACATAATTAATCAATGGTAATTAATATAATTGGTTAGCGCTAATACTAATTGTCATTATTAGTGACGACATCATATGAGTGTGACGTCATGTCAGGTCACGTGACGGCGATGTAATGTGCTATCAAACCTAGTCATGTGACGGCGCTGTAATATGACATCACACCTACTCACGTGACAACGATGTAATTTCTCGTCATACCAGGCCCCCATCCACCCCCATTTCAGGATACATATGGATCCCTCATTACTACACATGCGCGCATGAGGCATTACAGAGAGTGCCCACAACCCGGCCCACACTAAGAACATTCGGATTGTCCAGCAGGTAAACGCGCCAGTTCTCATGTATACATACTGCAAATATCATGCAATGACACATGCCTTTGACACTCGAGATGATGACGATGATGATGATGCTAACAGTGTATCCTTATTAGCCCGTGGAAGTGTGATATACCGTTACGAAAGTAAAAGTTGCCAGAATATTGATTAAATATTGTACATTACCCAGCAAGCGAAGACACTTATTGTGCGGGAAAATAGGAATACCTGCAGCTAATAATTAAGGATGACGATGTTCCTGGGAGGTCAACACCCTCCCCTGTTTGCGCCACTTCCGTCCAGGTGGCGATGGTAATGGTTTCGAAATCCTGGGAAATCTCCGATGACTCGGTGAACCCGCGGCATTTTGAAAGAAAGGGCTAGATTAGGTCTTCGAACACTGTGCCAACTATTAAAATGCACGGGTCAAAACAACTGGCCTAGAATGGGCAGTGTGAACCGCTCTCTCTATCAGGATCACCACGGCTCTCCGCTCAAATTTCTCAGCAGCGAGCCCCCCCCCCCCCCCTACTACAAATCTGGTCCACCTTGGGGGATTCCCCTAAATATTTTAACGACTCATGTTGTGAGGGACGCCGTAGTGAAAGGCTCCGGAAATTTAGACCACCCGTGGTTCTTTGAAGTGTACTGACATCGCACAGCACGCGGGCCTCTAGAATTCAACCAGCGCGGTCGGGATCGAATCCACGTCTTTCTGGTCAGCAGCCGAGCGCGATAACCACTTAGCCACCGCGGCGGCTCTCCATCATTCATTCATTCATTCATTGTGCCAGTTGGATTCGCTACCTTGCTTAGCTACATAACAGAAAAGCAGGATTTTTATGCGCACGTTTCCAGAAGGGGTCGTGCGAGAGCGTGCAGCGCGAGCTCTCCACAGAACGTTTCCATCGGAGACAGGCCGCGCCAGGATCCAGCCGTCGTCGACGGCGGCAGCCGCAGCCTATACGCCCCGATGGCCGCTCGGGGCACGTCAGCGTGAGTGTCAGCGACGCCGCGTCGCAGAGACGGATCGCGACTCGCGCAGCTGCCGCGAGGCGACGCAGAACTGTCACGCGAGCAGTCAGTGATCTCCGGGTGCCTGAGGAGCGAGTGCCGTGCGTGCCGACTTGTGTTTGTCTAGCGAGACAGCGCAAACAGCGCAGCTGGCAGCGTCTCTCGACAACAGGAAAGGCGGCGAAGAAGGTGGGAGGCAGAGGGCATTCTGCCAGGGCTCGGAGCACACCCCTCCCCCTGGTTTTCTTTACTCGGGATTTCCGCTTTTCGCGAAGGGCAACGCAGCGAAAATTAAACGTGCAAGCAAATGGTGTTGCTGAGGTCATCAGCGGCTCGATCGGGTCTTCGTAAATGCGTTTGGTTGACGCGTGCTGACTGGTCTAGCGCATTTCTGGATGCACCTGCGTCCGTAACCAGAATCAAACATGACATTAATTCCCGTGCGTACTGTTTCTCGCTCCGTATCCACAAAGTTGCTTTTGCAGGATTCTACGCGATGGCGAATTCGCCAAATAGGTCTAGTGGTTCTATACCCCCCGGTCTCACTTAATTTCTTAGGTTCTAATTATAATTTCTAATTCTTATTCTAGCTTCTGATTCTTTTATAAGTCGTGAAAAAAGCAATAAATTTTTTAGTCTATTTTGATCTCTTCCCGTTTCAACCTATTCTTGGCTACGTGAATACTGAATATAAGCTTCACCGCCGCGATGGCTAAGTGGTTACGGCGCTCGGCTGCTGGCCCGAAAGATGCAGCTTCGATCGCGGCCGCGGCAGTAGAATTTCAATGGAGCCGAAATTCTATAGGCCCGTGTACTATGCGATGTCAGCGCACGTTAAAGAACCCCGGGTGAACGAAATTTCCAGAGCCCTTCACTACGGCGTCTCTTATAGCCTGAGTCGCTTTGGGACGTTAAATCCCCATAAACCAAACGAATATAAGCTTCAAAGCTTGTCGTGCCACGTAATATTCTGCTCGTTCAGCCCTACAACGCGTCATCGCAACGACACAGCTTATGTGACGAATGTTTGAGCATCCATGCGACAATGACAACGCAAATGTTTTGGCTTGGGCAAAGAAAATTGAATTCATCCCTGTTCCTTTTTCTTTAAGGAAACAATGTCTGCATGCCATTATAAAGCCCGTTTGACTGCAATAGAAATCCAGTCGTTCCGGCTTGCAGGCGGCCGTTTTATACAGCGTGGTGGCCAATGTAATTTTTTGACGCGTTCAGTGTTGAAAAACTGCAGGGGCAAATTAGGCTAATTCGTAGTGCCTATACATCCAGTACTTACTTCCGCAGGCTAGCTGCGGTGGTTGCAATACTTCGGGAAGAAAAGACGACGATGTTTCTCCTGTCAATTTGTGATGCTCACTCTATATTTGCGTCAAAATGTGAGGCAGAGTTTTTGTTTTGGGAGAAGGGGGAGGGGATGTTGCCGAGACTATGGCTGAGGGAAACGCGGGACTAAATCGGCCGCCTTGCTGGCCCCGGCAAAATTTGTCGTCGTATTCGTAACAGAGGCGTCGCTTTCCGCTTTGCGACGACAGCTGTATGAGCGAAATTTGCCGGGCTGAATGGCGTCGTCGGTTGTAACCAAAAACAAGAGCAGTCAACCGCTTTTCATAAGACAGTGTTGCCCACGGGGGTTCTGCGCCACTGGAATGCTTGGACCAGGAGGGCGATGCCCTTCAATAAATCCATTAATCGATCAGTAAGCGTTGGTGCCTCAAAAACGCTTGCTTGAGAGAGCAGTTTCTTCTTTTTTTTTCTTAGTTTCTGGAACGGTTTTGAGTGTTTACACAAATATCTCCTATAGAGCCTAAAGCCGCATCTAGCTTGTTTGAAGGTGGACGTTTGTTTAATATTTGTTCCCTCTTCGTTATCACAAGTGAGTGCGAGGCGTCGAGTACGCGAGTAACTGGAGTTCGTACCAGGCTTCTTACAACTGTTTCACAATGGCGCTCGCAACCATAGCTTGGGCGCTGGTAACACACCATGGAAACATTTCAAAGACACTGCAGACTGCAGAGTGGGAATAGCCCCAGCATTTACCACTTTTTAATTCTGCCTTGGTCTGGTGTAAGATTCAGCTTTGTGCGAAGAGCAAAAAAGTTTCGGACTTCGATATTGTTTTACCCAAACACATAGGAACGCAAAGCAAAGCAAAGCAACGCAATGTAACGGAACCCAATACAGCAGTATTCATCACAATGCAACACAACAGAACACAAGATTTTCTTTTATAGAGAAGAAAACTATCGCCCCTATTAAGATATTTCAACAAATTAATTATTTCTAGAGAAAGCATGGCAAACTGTTGCATTCGAACGAAAATGTAAGCATTCGAGCTCATACTCAACACGTTACGCGGGCAAAAAAGGCATCTGGCTTCGTCCTTAAATTAAGCATTTATTTTGCGACTAAGAATTTTGTTAAATTAATAAGAATGACGTAGCAAGTCATGCAAATTACCCAACAAAGAAATTATAAGGCAGCGCCTTTCATTTTATTGCTTAAATGACGAGCTGAAAGTTTAGCGTTTATGAGATAAAACTATGCTTGTGTCTGCTGTTACCGTCTTTGTTCAAAGCATAGATGGAATTTAATCACTCGAAAACATTCTAAATCTCTCTTTTATATTACCTTTCAGGGTTTTTAGCCTGTGATCTCATGAAAGCTAGCAAGCTGCTTGTGGCAGCCAAGGGTTTGCTGTTTTGAGACTGCTGTCGAAAAAAAATGGACAGAATCCTCTTCTCTCGTTGTGTAATCGCTTTATCCGCGTATTTTAGTTTTCTTATTTCCTTCTGCCTTACATAGGAGAGGTTTTATTACAGCACGCATTTCTTCCTGTTTTCAGAGAACCTGTCTCGTTATTCATGCTGCGATGCATGACAAACCAGCGAATGTGGCTATTCGAATATTGCCTGCTCGTGTTTCACCAAGGGCAAATGTGATGTAAACAACAAGTAGTTTGAGGTGCATTGATTAACCGTACCACAGGTCCTCTTATGCCCAGCCGTGCGGGGTTCTGGCTTATGGACTGCTCCAATCTATTGTTGACGCCATTCTCATGTTCCAAACTGACACCTCGACAGTTTTTCCGCCGTCAATATATGTGGCGCATATTTCAATAAAACTAGTGATTTGCGTTACGGTATTTGCTTGAGAACTTATGGGGGCCTATAGTTTTCGCATGAACCTAAATTTTCGTTTTTTTTTTTGTTGAAGAGCCAGGAATTGAGAGAATGTGGTGAATACAACACGCTGGACTGGGTTAGATGGAAACCGGCCTCTTTCGATGCTGGCATCTCATCGCTGCTGCGAGGCGAGCCTATTTTATGGTCATTTATTACGCTGAGCTGACTGGCTGCTGTTTCATCACCTTTAGACTCCGTTCGTGTACTTGCTATTCTTGCTTTCCTATAAGCTGCTTCGAGATTTGTTTCCTTTTGTTTGTTTCCGATTCCTGTTGTCTGGAAAACAGCCAGTCTGGCAACTAGCGCAGCTGCAGCGGTGGTTGTTCGGAGGGCTCCATCTCCATTCCGTGTCAATGCATGGTAAAGCGAGGCTGTAAGTGCCGTCTTTTTCTTGCTTAATCACTCAACTATACTTAAAATAACGTTCTTTTGGCAAGTTGCCTCTGACTACCGGGGCACGTAAAATCTCCAGAGGCGCGCGGTCGGGGGACAACTGCTCTGTGCCTCATTAGCACACCAGAATTCGTAGCCTTCCGAGCTGGCGTGATTCATCGTTGCCAACAACAAGCTCCGTTGGAGTGTCTACTATGAATGCAAGAGACGAGCGTTCAGAGCTTAAGCAGATGTCCATTAGTCAACAGAGGGTCTCCACCGTACGTGACGTGGAACAGCGATTGGATAACCCGTTCACATTAAAGAGACTACAGTGTAATCCATTCCGGCGTACTATGTTCTACAATTACAGCTATAACGAGACCACTACAGACAAGTTTCAAGCTGTTGTGTATATATATAGCCGCGGTGGTTGAGTGGTTATCGTTCTTAGCTGGTGACCTGAAAGATGCGAGTTCGATCCCGGCCGCAGCTGTCGCATTTGAACGGAAGAGAAATGCTAGAGGCCTGTGTGCTGTGCGATGTCGGTGCACATTAAAGAACCTCAGGTGGTCGAAATTATCCTGAGCCCTCGAATACGTCCCTTATAGCATGAGTCGCTTTGGTATGTTAAACCCCACAAACTTAAACATAAATACAATCGAGCCCATATAAAGGAAACCTGACGGTCGCGCGGATTGCGTTCGTTGCATGCGAGGTTCGTTGCAAGCGGACTTCTGATTGTAGAGTTAGAGATACGAAGTGCAACGAAATTGGGGTTTCTTACAAAACTTCGTTATGAGCGTCGACTTCTTCAAAGGAGACCATGTCACGGCGCTTCCCTTGCCTTTTCAAGGGCGGTCATACTTAATATTTCTCGCCAAGGCCCTAAGGGCCAACAATTAAGCTGAGGAGCAGGACGTAAAGAATCGCGGTAAAAGCGTTCACGGCAGTTAGTGGCAGGTCAGCCTCCTCGTCATCGTCATCAGATTCTCGGCAGTCGAGCAGTGCTCGTACTTCGTGTACAGTGGCTTCTTCAGTGTATGACTTTGCGATGCCCGCGTGGTGATCTGCACCAACGATGTCGTCTCAGGCAAAATTATTTTGGTTGTTTTTTTTTTGGGGGGGTGGGGGGGGGGGTGTTAACATCCCAAAGGATCTCAGGATACGATGGACGCCGTAGTGAAGGGCTTCGGAAAATTCGACCACCTGGGGTTCTTCGACGTCCGATCATTTGTGCATCATCAACGCGTTGCTACAAATTAACATGCGTCTAATATCAGTCGTCAGACGTCAGTCATTTTATCTCAGCCATGCTTTACGGAAGAAATACGTGATGCCCTCCACAGCCCCATCCACATCGCATCGAACAAAGATATATGATCTGGAACGTCGTTGCTGGTGTGTGACTTGCTATCAGAATAAGCTGAATGATGCGGTGATGCTATAGGACATTTTGGGCACATGAATGACGTCCAGGTGTGATGGCTCGATCTTGTCCCTCTCGGAAAGAACGTTGCCGCCGTAGCCAGAGAAGGCAACATGTGGCGCGTTTTAGTGTTGTCAAGCACGAGTGGGACCTCGTATTTTTTTCGCTATGTCAGGGTCGAACCTAAGAAGCCATTCGGCGAGGAATTCGTGTGCGATGCCCATCGCGCCATTGGACATCGTGCCTGGTTGCACGCTCGTCGCATGAAAACAAAAACCTCGCACGTTATCCAAGCCGCAGTGGTCGGCCTGTGGCGTACGAAAACGTAGCTCCCAAAGCGTCGTATTGTGCGAGATTTGTTGATGACAAAGAACCGTCACCGGTCGCTGCCATTCGTCCTCGTTCGCAGTATAGGATGTTCGCCTTTACAGGCATGCGTTTTTTGACGCTACGGTTTGGTTAAAATGCAGTCATCGCCGTTGCGTCAGCAATGTCTCGCCTTTATTTTATTGCGTTTTTGGGGTTCCCATGTTCCTTCTAGGGGAGGGTGCCACGTGCGCCCGGAGGCACTCTTCCATTTCCGCGCTTACCGGAAGCGCGTTTTTACTGCGCCTCCTTGTTCGTTCTTACCAAGTTACGCCACCACAGTTCGTTGTATCTGAGACGAAGACCCATTGCCCTAATGCATATTTTGACGATAGCTCCGCCATCGTTCGTTGTAGGCAAGTGCTCGTTACTACTGCGGCCGTTATTACTGGGCGCGACTATGTATATATTGAGAAGACAAGAGTGGGGATATGAGGAGCTCATTATGACATACTCAGGAAGCCAGCAATCACTGAAACGAAGTATAATGGAATATTTCTATTTTTTAAATTTATGGTCTTGATCAACGGGAAATTAGTAGTGTAATCATTTTATGGCTGAAAGTTATTCTATTAAAAAGTAGAAGAAAAACAGCCACAAGCGGCAAGTCGGATCTGAACCCACGACCTCCACATGTCGCGTACGGCGCTCTGTCAACTGACCTACGGCGGCGGCTGTCTACTAATCTTCTACTTTCAGGGGTGTTTATGTTGTGTGCAACCTAACATTGAGGGAGTTTACCAGCGTCGCCTTGTCCATAGCGGCCCTCATAGAATGTCCTGAATTACCGCGAGTGTCACGTGGAACGTAATTTAACGGTGAGGGCGGCAGCTCTCTGAGAACCGTACCTATGACATCAAATATCTTTCAGCCATAGAATGATTGCACGACTAATTTTCGATTGACCCAGACCAAAAATAAAAAATAGAAACATTCCCCGCTCTGCTTTCCTTGGTTTCAGTGATTGTTGGCTTTGTGAAGAAGAGAGGGTCCATTCACTTCTGCGTGGACTATCACCATCTCAGCAAAATTATGGGTAGGGATGTGCATCCGCTCCCGCGCATCCACGATATATTAGATTGTTTGCAAGGAGCAGAATTCTTTTCCTCCCTTGACTTACTCTCCGGGTATTAGCAGGTACCCATGGCTGCGGCTGATCGCGCGAACGAAGACCGCCTTCTCTCTAGGACTCTACGATACCCTGACAGCCACAAGAAGATTCTAGAGACGGAGTACGTACCGGATGACATCAGATCGACCTACACAGACCTACCCATCCCTAAGCACATGCACCCACATCTGCACCGAGGCAGGAGGGATGCGTGGGCTCAGATGATAGAACATCGCATCGCTGTAGTAGTGAATCTGTCTTCGTAGACGCAGCCCAAGACAGAGCCATGGTGGCACGGCAGTCGACTGCGCTCACAAGGAGCAAGTCAGCGTCACCATAAGGGAATGCACCTCTACCGAAGCAGATGAGACTGCGATTGCTCTCGCCGTAGCCGAAGGCAGCAGAAGAGGCGAATCGCTGGTAAGCATCTCGCACTCAGAGACGGCCTGTCGGAATTTCCTAAATGGCAGAATTGGCAAGGAAGCTTTCCTCGTTCCAAGCCAACAAGGTGTCATGTGGGCACCGGGACACGCAGGCCTGGTAGGAAAGCATGCAACGGACGCCATCACTCGACGACGTACTAACCGAGCGACGGCTGATGTGTTGGGACACGAGCCAGTTATGCAGACGTATGGTGACATACGGGAGCACTGTAGGGGAGTAAGGAGGGTCTATCCCCAACCCCCTAGCCAACTCATTAAAGAGCAGACTGTAAGTTGGAGACAGCTCTAAAGAAGCACGCATACGTGCTTATTTATCCTGAATAAGAAACACCACACTACATACAGGCCCGAATACCCATGGTGCGGAGAGACACCGACACTATATTACACCACATGGGGATGCCAACTAAACCCAGCAGACCCAGTCATACACACAATGCCACGCCAGAGCAGTGGAAGGCAGCGCTGTCCAGCTGGGAACCCTGATATGAGCTTTGGCGAAAATAATGAAGCGCCGACCAAAAGGGGTTGTCAAGATGGAAGGACGTTTCGACTTCCACACGGAAGTCTTCACCCGACCAGACGAGATTTCGTCGAACCTTAGATTTGATATGAGCTTTCACTGGACGAACGGGCTCAAGCTGCCTCCGCAGGAGTCCTGGACTAGGGACTTCACCTATGAAGACTTTCAAGTGCCTAAGGGCAGTGAATAAAAGGTATATATATATATATATATATATATATATATATATATATATATATATATATATATATATATATATATATAGGAATCCAACGTTATGCAATTCGACCTCTGCAACACACCAGCGACATTCTGGACGAAGTAGTCTTCTTCCCTGATTATTCGACCCATTTGAGGGGTCTCCGCCTGGTGTTAACCTGCCTCACACGCGGCGGCCTTTAACTCAATCCGTAAAAATGTCTCTTCTTCGCCTGCAAACTAACAATCCTCGGCCACGTCGTGTGTAAAGATTGAGTTCTACCTGATCCTGACGAGCTGCGAGCCGTTGCTGACTTCCACAAACTGACTTCTATCAAAGAACTGCGCAGCTTCGTACGCCTCTGCTCCTGCTTTCGTCGCCTTGTCCGGAATTTCGCTACAATCATTAGTGCCCCTCACACAGCTCCTGAATGGTCCCACTAACCTCTCCTCTTGGATGGGCACCGGCCTGCGACGACGCGCTCGCGACGCTCCGGCATGCTTTGACTTCGCCACCCATACTTCGTCATTACGATCCCGCTGCCCCAACGCAAACCCACACCGATGCCAGCGGAGTCGTCCTCGGTGCGGTCCTCGCCCAGCGCCAGTCTGGATTTGCGTATTTTTCGTCCCCCATATGCCAGCCGTGCTCTTATGAAAACGGAGTCCAACTACTCCGTCAATGAAAATCAGTGTTTGACAATAATGCGGGCGATATAACAAAGTTCCGCCTACTTGTACGGCCACTCTTTCGATGTTGTTACAGACCATCATACCCTCTGCTGACTCGCTTCTCTCATAGATACGTCGGTACGTCTCGGTCGTTCAGCTCTGCGACTTCAGGAACATGATATCCGTGTCGTTTACCGCTCGGGCCGCAAGCATTCTGACACCGACGCTTTCTCCCGGTCGACGGTGCAGTCGCCAGTCCCTAGTTTTCGAAAAGAGGAGTGCGGGAGTGCCTTTCCTTCTGACACCCACGGCTACTGTAAATTAGACCAGCAGGACAATTCCAAGCCTGCTCCGACGTTCCCCGCCGACTCTCTCGTTTTGTTCCTGTCAATAGCACATCAAGCACCATGGTCCTTATCGAGTCGTTGACCGTACGTCTCCCGTCCACTACCTTATTTAGCCAGTTACGCCTTCCTCGAACCACCGCCGCCGTGGCCGTGAGGTTGTCCAGGTTAGCCCCCTTAAGTCCCACTATAGCTCTCTTCGCCACAAGTTGCCGGGGTGGCTACTCCTTCCCGCCGGGGTCATTGTAAGAAGACAGTGAGGACCACTCAGCGCTGGCGACCAAGGGAGCGAATCTCGTGCAGAAGCTGCGCCTCCGGCTGACTGTTCTGTCCAGCTCCGTCCTCACTGCAACCTCGGCTGGTCGCCGTGACAGACCAATGAATCCCCTCTTCAGGTTCTTCAGTATTACATATATAACACTGATCCATGACGTAAGGAAGATATGTGGCCTTGCAGTCACCGCATGGGGTAAACAGCTGGGAGTGCGGCCAATCGAAATGCACTCAAGCAACAGTTTTTAAAGTAGTTTTATAATTTCGCAGCGCGCCTATGGTCGTGCCTTTGTTAACAACAGCCGAATGCATTTCGGAGCACAGTATACGAGCATCGAACCGATGTATTTTTAAAACGCCACAAAATTTTGCGTGCCGGATGTGAGCACGGTATATAGAAACAGATGCGAAAAAAATGTTTCCAAAGTTATTTTCTCATTTTACGGTGCACTTGTGAAGGAAGCCATTCGTTCACGGCTGGCCAGCGCGTTTGAAAGGACGCTGAGAAAAACGCTACGAAATGATTGTTCTCAGCAAAAATTGATCCTTTCGCTTTTTCTCGGAAGGTTAACATTTGTCCGGCAGCGAAAGACGACGTATTTATCGCCGACAAATTTGGATTGCGACATCTTCCCTCCGGTCGATTCGAACTCGTGACGTCTTCACGGTGAAGAACGAGTGGCCCCCGTTTCGATGTAAATTGCAGTGTATAGCGTAGCGTTCGGGACCAGCGGCGGAAAATTGGTGCCGGCGCAAGCATTTTATTGCGAAATCGTCCAGAGAGGGCAACACCTGTATTTTGTTCCCTTTTCTAGCTCATAAAAACTTCGCTTTTGGTGAGAGTGGTCTCTTTGCGATACAGGCCAACTCCAATTTCCCCTTTAAGAAGAATATAAAAAGTATGCAGTGAAAATTCGAAGATGATATGTGTTTAAAACGTCCCGATAAATATGTGCAATTCTGATGCCAAAGACATCATCATCTGAATGTTCTTCAGGACAGGAAAGGTTTCTCGTGTAGTTGCAGTCGTTTAAACTAGAGAGCCTAGAAAGCGCCACGTGGGAGGGCGGTTCTGAAGCAGTGGAAAACAGCGCAAACTGGACGAGACACAAAAAGAATCAGACGCAGTTTGCTCAACTGCACCACGGCGCATGCGGTACCCCCTGCCTGCCGGTTCCGGTGTCCGTGAGCATCCGCTGTGTTTGTAAACACTGTGCCGGTCTATATGTTTCGCATTATATCGTTTTGATGCTGGCTATCGAAAAGACAGCACAGGTGGTAAAATATGCTGCTGACAGAATTTGCCTGCATGAGCTCTCCACTTAGAACCAGCGAGACTCTCGACTGCGATTAATTTTACTATATCACCGATGCCGTAGAATTCCCAGTTGTTTTAGTTTTCAAGAAGGGTACAATATATTGAACAGCCATCTGCACTGACACATACCCCATGAAAGAACACGAATTATAAAAACAAATAGTCCCTGGCTCGGACATCAGAGTTAAAGGAACTTCCCAATAAATACTCATTCAGACGTGGTTGCCAGTGCATGACATGTTCGTCTGTGCTGAATGGCTGAAGACGGATTTGACCTAGCATAACACCATTTTTTTGCGCATTATTATGCCTTGGTAAGAACCGCATGTTACGAATAGTTTGGTATCGCTTGCTTGTTTGTTTAAGTTGTGATGTCAACACTTTATCAAAAACAATCTTTGATGTGCGGTCCCGCAATGTACCACGAAATATAAACCATGAATTCAATTAAAATTGTTTGCCAGCGAGATGAATAATAATAACGTAGCATTGAGGTGCCCCAGACCGAAATCTGGATTCTTGGATAAGAACCCCGGTCTCAAAGCAAAACGCGTTGTTTGCGCCAGGACCTGGAAAGCCGTGGCCCAAGCTCAAAGCTGGCTTTCCCGTAAGGAAAAAATTTTAAATTGCAGATAGAAGTTTAACGCCCATAAGCGACACCTGAATTATGCGGTACGTTGTAGTGGAAGGTTCAGGGTTAATTTAAACCACCTGGTGTATTTTAGGGTGCGCTGACATCGCACAGCAAAGGAGAGTTTTGTATTTCGCCTCGATCTAAATATGGCCGCCGCGACTGGAATCGAACCAGCGACCTCGGGATCAGTAACTGAGGAGATCTTGGAGCTTGTAAGCATGTGGGTCTGGAGAGAAGGACGCTGCCAAGATGCTTCAAATATAGTTTTGCATTATTCGAGAACATGTTTATGTGCGCTGCATATTTATTACCCATATGACACAATGAACATATATTCTTCTTTTCGCGTCATAGATTCAATACGTGGCAACTAATTAAAATACTTCAAAAAATAATTACAAGAGTCGTCTGCTTGGGGCACAAAAGAGAATAGAATAGTATACTTGCCGCGAGAAGAATGAAAATTGCGTCACGTAAAAAGAAATACAAAGGCTGTCGAAGCAGGCTTCCTTTTAATTAGGACAGATAATACCGCAGATAATGGTGTAAACTATATTTGAGGTCGGTTGGTGAGAAGGATGTACCATCAGCGTCAAACGAAACGCGAAAACTATTACACCGGAATAACATATGCTGGCGAAGAAGTATAAATGATGTAAGTACATTAATACTTCCATGCAGAGGTTTTCGAGCACTGGAAGTGAAAATTAAGTGCTCTAGCATTCATCTTCTCTCAAATGAAACCACCTCGTAAGGTTGTTCCCATTTTAGCAGTCTCGTTTGCTTTTAATTTGACGCTGGTAGTACGTGTGGTACACGTCCAGGCTTCAATTGAGAAACACCGATCGAGGACAATAACCTGTTAAATGAAAACGAAGAGAGGGACGGTGATAGAACAACACCGTTTTGTCTTTATTTACGAGACGGAAGGCAGTACTGGTAACAACAACAACAAAAAAAAAAACTAGAGGCGACACTAAAACTCCGCCTTTAAAGGCATGTTGTGGTAGCTTTAATGGATTAATGCCCATATATGCGGTATTAGCAATTCTCTACTTTACATTCATAAATCGCTGAGAGTCCTCCTACCACTTCTGGCACAGTGGCGTCACCGCCCTGCGATGGCAGGCGCTGCCACCGGCAGGGCTTGTGAGACCCAGGATGCACTTTCTAGGCAACCTCTCGCGACCAAATGATTAATTTGACTGACACCTGCCGCGGAGAACAGTTCTCCCACAATCCGGTGCGCAGGTTGTGATGACGTCACAAAGCCATGTGACCTTAGTGGGCCACCTGCCGCCTAGGTTGCTTCTCTGGGGATTTTTCGCTCAAGCAGCCTCGGCGACGACGACGCCGGGTTTTCCGTTGGACGGGACCATTAACGTTATCACGTTAGTAATTTTTTGTTTTTGCATGAAAGAAAAGCATGAATGAAGAAAACAAGATAGTTCCGTGTGGTAGAGAGAGAGGGAGAAAAAACTGATCGCACGTCCAAGGTCCGGGTAACTTTCTCAAATGACCTAAGAGATAAACGCGATATCAGAAGCCCTGTTCCTTTTTCAACTGCCGATTCTTTTACTTATTACTTAGCTTTACTTAGCTAAGCTTACTTAGCTTTTTCAGGAGTTAGACAGTACTTTAGCTGCCCACTTCCACTGCAGGGAGTCAAACAAACCGTGTGAGGCAAAATAGGACTTGACTGTGGCGGCTACTGCGACTTTCACAGTCAAGAACACAAGCTCAATGGTAACATGTACGCTGCGGCGCAGGGCAGCGCGTACCTCTTGCGTCATGAAGTAAATCTCTTGAACAAGGGATTTACGGCGCAATAGATGTGAGCCACGGAACAGGTGTCTTCGGAAGCGTTAAGGCAACTTAAACACCCCGTTAAGTAGTAGGCATTTTTTGGAGCAGCGAAATTCACCCCCACCCCAGCCGTGAAACGACAGGAACAGTACAGTCAAATGGCACCCCTCGCAGAGCCAGTGCCGCGGTGGCGCCAAGGGGGAGGGGGCCGTTAGTGTCGCAGCAGCGGCTCTGCCGGTCCGCGGGCCGCAGGCCTTGCGGGGGCCCTTGCCAAGGGGGGTGGGGTGGTGGTGCCGGGGCGTCTCCGCAATGCGCCCGAGCCCACGCTCAGGGCGCCGTGCTGGCGGCACAGGCCCCTCCTCCCTGGCCGCGCGGAGGAAGCGGGCGGGGCCGCCCCGGCGCTGGGCCGCCGCCGGGGCCCAGAGCGCCTCCATGGGACCCGAGAACCAGGCCGCGGCACAGGGCTTCTCCGTGCAGCGCCTGCTGGACCAGGCGCCCGCCGCACAGCGCGCCCGGCAGCCGTCCACAGGTGAGCGCCGCCCCCGCGCGTTGAAGCCGGCACGGCTGCTCGGCCACCCTCCCAATTCATTCGTGGCCTCTGCGCATCGCACTGGGCCGTACCAGGGGGGAGCACTTGCTTCGCCTGATTAGGAAAGCGAACATTTTGACCTCCGCGGTCTTCGTCAACTCCCACCTTCCTGCCGACAGGCGTTCTAAGAGCAGGACTATCGCCCCACTGCTCGAGCTGAAAAATGCGAGGAAGCGGTCAGCACAACGCGCGGTTCTCTGTGAAGATATTTTTCTTGCGTCTCTCTACTGGTACTGGTGTCGAGGAAGCTAGAAGGGTACAGTAGTGTGCAACCGCAGGTAATACGGCTGTTGCTATCACTATGTCATCAGTTGGCGCAGAATACGCAATAAACTGGAGAGATTTCGCTTTACTAATGAATGAGTGTAACAAATCTTTTATAATTTTGTAACGCGGCAGCAACGGCACTGACTCCTGTGCCTTGTTTCCGGTGCACGCCAGCTCTCACGCTGAGCTGACGTGCACTGTCAGAAAGCGTGTAGAACATGCTAACTACGGTGTCTCTTACGTGCCCCTTAGGTGTGGCTGATGCGTGAGTGAAACGGCATCTAAAGACGCCTTCTTTTTGAGGACAGGTGGCACCCAGGCCAATGAGTTTCTGCACATGTGTTTTGTTTTGCAAAAATTTTTGCTTCTACTGAAATCATGCCATGTCTGTGGCGTGTTTCCAACCGTACCAGCAATGCTGTATGTCTACACAATGGTTTATTAGCATAGGCTAGGCGTACCGTTCACTGCGTTGATAGCTTTATACCGTAGAAACGCAACGACGTAATACCGCAATATGTATTTCACCTGCAGCGGAGTAGAACCCTTTGCCATGGTTTTTCAATTCAACACGAAACCTTTAGGTCCTTGCCTTAAATATGCTTGGTGCAACTGGTAACTGGAGACTTTATGTCCCATGTTTGTGTACTGCTCTATAGAAATCTGTAAAATGCAAAAATAAAAACCGATATAAGTAATGGTGGTTCCAGGCGCGCGCAACAGTTTTTAGCATAACGCTCCCACTATACTGATCGGTCGAAAACCGTCTTATATAAACGCAAGCATACCAGATGGTTCTGAAGGTCAACTCACTTTGCTGGACGCGTAGTACTGGTCACGCTGAAAAAGTCTGTGAAGCATACACATACTTACATACACATACGTACACATACATACACATCCATTTTAAATGCATTCATTTACCACTTGACAACATGGCACAAAATTCTACGTCTCTTTAGGCAACTTTATTCAGGGATGGGAAATGCGTTTTAGGCGGCATCATGCCGTAGGGTGGCAAGACTGCCAAGCCCGATTTAAATCCAGTGCTGCGAATGCACCAGCCGTAAGCCAGCTAAGAATAGCGAAGGGTAACAGCTTTGGATGATTCTTTGTCACGTGGCTTAACATATATATCATGTTATATATATTTTGTCGGAATCGCATTGCATGAAATTAGGTGTGTAGTGAAACCAGCCGCCTTCGCAGGCACATTTCTTCTCTCGCACTCGATTGGAGAGAGTCGGGGCGGCCAGACGAGAAAAACAGTTTCGAAAAGAGACGTTGAGATGTCCTGCAAGTCACTGCCATGTTCTTGACGCGGTATAAATGACTGCTGTTCTTTTTTTACATCGAGAAGCCAATTGGCAAGTCAGCACTGTTATCTGTTCTTCCGTCTTCTGAGCTGTTGTCCAAAACCACGCCCGGACTACAACCTCCACTGGACGGCAATATGAATGAAGCCCGTACTTTTCAATGAAATGTTCTGGCCTGCAGAGCGCAGTGGTCATGTTGCTTTTAGGCTCGAACTAAACTGCTCGGCTATTTTCTATTCAATGACCTGAAGAAAACACACAAGACCCTAAAGTTCTTGCTGCATGTCTGCGATGTATATCGCTGAAAGAAAGCACAGTCCTCATCGAGTCGTGTACGAAAAGCATTGATACGATTTAACATGAACGGGTTTAGGGCACAAAGTAAAAGGTTTGGAAGAGATAATTCCACTGATAAGGGATGAACAGATCAAAATGTTGTCTGTATAGTCTAGGCGAAAACAAAAAGGGACGCAAAGTGCCCCTTTCACGTTATTCACGCTCTCCCACGTTTCGAAGTTGTTTCTGTCTTGACGGGAAGGAACTACGCGTTCTTACAGAATGCTGTATCGACCGAGCACCCGATGTAGACTCGTGCCGAACAGAAAAAAATCGCGCTTTGTTCTGTAAGCTTATAGCCAACACTACACGTTAAAAGGAACCGCGCCTTCTGACAAGTTTCCTCCCATCGGATCGTGCATCACAAAGGGGTGCTTTGAAGAATGCGCGTGGTTTACACTTAATGCACCCATATACCATTCCACAACATGGCACAAAATTCTACATCTCTTTAGGCAACTTAATTAAGGGATGGGAAATAACATAGGCAAACATAATAACTTCTGGAGTAATAATCATTGCTATGAGGATGAGTTGAGGGAACAGCACCCTTTTTTGTGAGTGTACTCTGATCGCAATTCTTTTGCATACCAAACCCTTTCCATTCAGAAAATACCTGAAACGCGATATTAAATGATATATTTATTTAAAATGCTAGAACCCTTTAGAGCGAATAGCGACATCTGCTAAACGCCAAGAACTGAACCGATCCCAAGAAGCTTAGTGTGAGGAATTAAAATACAAGGGGCTCCGTAAAGGAGGTTGTGAGACAGAGGTACACAGCAGAGGACGGCGCGCACAGTAATTATGTGGCATTTGTTCTCCCCTAAAGTAACCAGGCAACGCAGTTTACTGAAGACGAAAATATATCGAAAGGTCAGGACACTGGCTCCCTTTACCTTAGACAGGTTTATACCTTAAAGGGCGTCATAGGTCTTCCCTTACACGGCTGAGAAACAGACCCCGTTGCTTGGTTACTTGTGGCAAAGACGGTACGTGTAGTGTTTCGTTCGTTTTTGTATAGTTGTCAAAATATACACTGCTCATATCTGTTAATATAATTCCACAATGCGAAGCAAATGAGGAGCAGAATCAGTTTGTTTCTACGTATACTACCGCAGGCCATCCTTGCAATAAAGTTCAAAGCTGAAGAATGGAGAGCTGCCACGGAGCGTATACGTGTTTTGCTGGGCTTTGCCGCGCAGTAATATAGTTTTTTTCTCCCTCTTTCTCATCCGGATGGTTCTTGTTTGATGTAACAAAATTCCAGAATTTCTGTACGATCGCCTCAACGCGCGGCAAGCCTTGATGTACGAGAGGTTTTAGCGCAGTAGCGTTAAGGAGCCCGTGTTGCAGAAAAGCCGGCTTCGTCATCGTTGACCGTAAGCGAAAAATCCGCGAAAAATCGCCAGAGATGCAACCCACCAGATTGTGAGATTGTGCCCACCGCGGCAGGAGCAGCAATAGGGGTTGCTCGAGAAGAGCAGCCTGGGTCGCACAAGCCCTACTGGTGGCAGCACCTGCCATCGCATGGCGATGGCGCATCACTCAACTACTGAATCATTGCACTAGGAGTGGTAGGAGGACTGCCAGGAATCTAGGCACGTTAAGTAGGGAATGACCAATTCCGCATATACGGCATCAACCCATCAACGCTGTCGCGTCATGCCCTTAAGGCGGAGCTGAAGTGTCCTCTCCAATTTTTTAAAATTTTCATCGTGATGTGCTGGCAGGAGTGAAAAAGCGTTCTCTTATTTATTTATCACATCCGTAACAAGGCACCGGAATTGCCACCTACGTTTGCAGTACTCGTGTGACGGCCCCCGCCTTCCCCGTGGTTGCAGCGGGCGCATTTCATTGCGGGCGAAATACAAACACGGTCGTGCGCTGTGCGATGTCAGCACAATTTAAATAACTTTTGGTGGTCTTAATTTATCTGAAGCCCTCCACTATACATATACGGCGTCCCGTAAAGCCGATGTGTCTCCTCGGGGCGTTAAATTCTTCATACGATCATACCATACCATCTCTGGTTAATTGTGAGCAAAAACTTCGCTCCACTGCTGCGCCTATGGGGCCTCTGATGGTTGACGTTCCCGAAGCTGAAGTTCCTTAGTCCTTTCGTGCGAACCTTTGTTGTAATCTCTGCTAAGCTTCTTCAATGCGCGCGTGAGGGTTAGGTTTTGGTTTATAGGGGTTTACGTCCCAAAGCGACTCAGGCTATGAGGGACACCGTAGTGAAAGGCTCCGGAAATTTCGACCACCCGGGGTTCTTTAACATGCGCTGACATCGCACAGTACACGGGCCTCTAGAATTTCGCCTCCATCGAAATTCGACCGCGATCGAACCCGCGTCTTTCGGGCCAGCAGCCGAGCGCCATAACCACTCAGCCACCGCGGCGGTTGCGCGTGAGGGTTAGAAAACTTCTTTCGTGCATATGCATAACTTGAAGCAATCGGCTCGGACTGTAGCCACTTCACAGAAAGTTTGGACGAATATTGAATCATGAGCTCATGAATTTCAATTTCAGCCATTATCGCTGACGTTCGCGGTACTACGCCCCTTCACCGGTTTGCAAACAGAGGAGCCTCTAGAAAAGGAAATAATTTACTGACTCGTCAGACATGCTGGTCTTTCTTCTAAATTGCTTCTAGAACTATTGCGATTCGTATGCGGTCGGCGTTACGCGCGACCTAAATGGAGGTTACGATACCCTATCACACGCCTTGCAAATGTGATCTGTAAGAAGTAGAGGCCAACGAGACAGAAGTTGACCAAAGCTACATGCGTTCACCTCACAGCGGTTTCCAACGCTTGTACTTTGTTTTCGTGGTAATGCACCTATAGCGCGTTGCGGAGACAGTTTCCTTTAGGATTTTCACCTTTCTTGTCGGCTACCTACGAGCAGTTGGCCGTAGCAACATGAATCGTGCAGCGTGCACCTTTCCTCATGGCCAAACGAAAGACCTCCCGACGTCGTTTTCCATAACTGCGATAATTGTGCGCAGGGTTTCACCACCAGCCTTGTGTTGTTCCGAACTGACCAAGTTACTACGAATCGCGAACACGCAAGCACCAAGTACGCATACTTAATAGCTGCATTAAGGGTTTTTCTCTCCAGGTCAAGGGCGAGCATACGTGTAGCGCTGGGCGCAGCGCAGCTTCATTTTCGTTGCGGCGCTGCTGCATTCTCCGAGTGCTCATCTCTTTCCCTCGTACAGCTTGCGTAGGGACACTCAACAGCCACGTAGTTAACCGAAATTCCGTCCAGTCGGCGCCAGCACGACAGCAGCTACCGACCACGGGAAGTGCAGGTTATGGTCAGCCCCAGGTCGGCAGCCGTCTTATCGCCCGGGCTGCCCAGCGCGGCGAGCTCCCGGAAGGGGGACCGGCCGACTCGGCGACGGCGAGGCGCAAGTTCGGCCGGCGCGCGCCGTTGTTTTTACGAGCTTGCGCGGCCGGTACGAAACGGGGAAAAAAGAAGAAGAGAGAACGCGGCTGGCTGTCTCCGCGCGCGACAGGGAGGCGTACAAAAACGAACTCGCGTAAAACCGTACGCAGCCGCGTATAGTATACGGTGTGCGGTCGAGAAAAGGTGACGCGCGCGAACGCTCTAAAGGGCGGCCACGACTCTTGCTTCCAGAAGGCGGGGCCTGGCCGGCAGACGCAACAGCCCTTTGTTGCGTGGCCTCTTCTCGCTTCCCCGCTCAATTCGCGGATAATGGAGCTTGGTTACGCAGAACTGAAATGGAGAAACAAAGAGACTAAGCGGTTTTTTTTGGGATACTCAGGATCACGATGTCGTACATGCGTGACGCGTTTGTTGTGGACGCGATGACCGGAGACTACGCACTCGCACGGAATTGCCCAACGGTCTCAACGGTCCGGTTCGTCCCCTTATTCATCTCAGTGCTTTAGCGCGGAGGCCGACACGTTTCACCAGCTCCAAACAAGCACTATCTCTCGTGCTGCCTCGTTTAATTGCCCCCTCGCATTTAATCATCTTTTGTGCCAGTATGCGCGAATACACGGCTTGGGGAACCACGCGTATAATTTCGCAGCACGAGGTTATCAAGTACAAGTGCGCAGCAGCCGGTTATTTTTATTCGTTGCTTGGTTTCTGACTCCCAGTCTGCATGCTTGAGATGTGGTTTCCAAAGCGGTCAAATTTAAACAGTAAATTAAGGCCACCGTCCCTGCAATGCATGCAGTTGTAAAATAAGTTTTGTTCTCAGGAGAGCGCTTTTTCAGTCGAACCACCCGTGTGTATGCAAGAAGACAACTGACTCTCGGAGCAAGCCGCATATTTCTTCCTCGTTGTCACTGAACACTCGTACAGAGAACATCAACGTTGATTTTATCCGGAGAGGTAGCCGCAGCGTTGTTGCAAGTACTTTGAAGTGGGTTTTACAGGAAATCTTTTCAAGCTTTAATGATCCCACAGTCTTAATGAATGACTTCTGCAGCCCTGTGGGCAGAATACTGTACTGCAGTACTATGATATAGAAGCGGATAATCATTTTCTATAAAAGCATGAATCAAAAATCTTCTATACTTACCCTCGCCAATCCGGCTCAATTAAGGAATTAAGAGTACTGTGCCGCGAATTGTTAGTGAACCTTCAGTTGCTTTTGATATCGTCACGAAGCGTTAATTGCGAATTTTTCCTCCCCCCCCCCCCAAAAAAAAAATTAAGTAATGACCTCTGTAAGCTTTTTGTTAGCTTTTTGTTATATAGTGTTCTCAAAACTACGTTTTCAGAACTTCTTTAATAAAACAACCGATGAGCAATACACATATTCCGTTTAAGCTCGTGAGGAAATTGAAGTGAATGTTTATTCGTTCTATTGAAATACAGAAAGTAGGCCTCCGACGAAAAGCTACGACAGTAGCTTGCGGCCATGTGGACACAAAGTGAGAGGATAATTGGCGTTTTCAATCACATAATTAGCTAAAATCAATTAATAATCTCTTTATCATTGAAATTGACGTCCATGTTTATTTGGGAAGCTTGAGGTGGTCGTACTCCTGGGCTAATCCTTGTGACAGACTTCTCGCATGCACGTGTTCCGAAATATTCACCTCCGACTTTCCAATTTTGTCCCCTTAATTAGGCATGAGAGGGGGCGGCAATATATTGGGAACTCCTCCCCGTGTGATGAAGCTCTTATTTCCTTTGCTTTGTATTCCACCGTAGAACAACAGGGGAAGCTGAAAATACCTTACCTTTCACCTTTTCAACGTGACAGCGGTAAGGGCCCCGTGTCGCAGTAGAGTCGGCGTCGGTGTCGCTGGCCGTGAGCGAAAAATCCACGAAAAATCCCGAGAGGAGCAACTTAGGGGGCAGGTGCGCCACCTACGTCACGTGCACTTGTGACGTCACAACTGGCCCACTGGATTGTGAGCAAAGTGCCCACCGTGGCAGGTGGCAGATAAATTAATGACCGGTCGCGAGGGGCTTCTCGGGAAGATATACTTGAGTTTCAAGTCTCACAAGCCCCACCGGTGGCAGCACCTGCCAGCGCAGGGAAGTGGTGCATCGCTTAACAGCTGCACTACTGCGCCATGAGTGGTATGAGGACTCGCAGGGATCTATGCATGCAAAATAGAGAACGACAATTACCGCCTATGGCATTCACTCATTAATGCTATCGCGTTATACCCTTAAGGCCGTGCTTAATTTTTAGTTTTTTTTTTCTTCTCGTGTAGCGAAGCCTGAGAAATCGAAGAAACTCATTATGGCATCTGAGGCACTTCCAGCTTCACTGAGAGAGAAAAAAAAAGAGTAGACATCAATCCACGACCCGATCGAAAGTAAATTGAATCGAACTCCCGATCCACTGAGACACACACCATACAGATACTGCGCTTGATACGCATGACACGATGACCGATATTGAGGCATAGCTTGTGGCCCGTTAGTGCACAAGAATTATAATCGGAAGTTGCAGATTATGGTCACTAACAGCAAGTGAAAACTACACTGAAGTGTACGTATAATTCAGTGTACGTATAGTTGTTTCAGGTGGTCATAGCATCATGCGGGACTCTTCAATGGAATTACCAGGTTACGAACGACAAGCATACCCAGCAATCCTGGACAATAGCATTTCAGTAAAGGAAACATTTGCTGAACGCAATTCTTTCATATAATGCAGGGTTCCACTATACGAATCAATATATCTGCAGATCACCTAATGGCAGTCTTGAATTTTTTTTATTAGCGCTTTTGCTACCGTCAAAAGCGTTCCCAATTGCTTTTCTACAGCAGTCTTCCCTGCTCGATGCAATCGATGGAAACAGTTTAAAAGAATGATTTTGCTACATATCATAGGAATAGACCATTACCTTAAATATTTCTTTAGCAGTATCTTACAGTTTTCCAACTTCCAAAATTTTTGTCTGAGAATGTTGGACATGTACGTTCCAGAAAGAACGCCTCTTGTTGTGTAAAGTGTTCTTGTTTTGTCATTGATTCGGAAGATGAGAGATGCTCCTAAAAGTGAACGTAATCAGTAGTCTGACTACAGTACCAGAGCTTTCAGAATTACAAAACGTGAAATCAGTAAACGGCATTGTTGATATACTTGCAGTCCGGAAACAACACAGAGTCTATAAATTATTGGTATACTTGTTTCAGAGCAGTGCATGAGAGCCACACGCAAGCCTATGATACGTAACTTAGGGAAGACACACAACTCATTGTGTTTTATGTATGTGCTGCTGACTAGCAAACTGATATGTGCACTAAAAATCTTCCTGCGTTCACGCGCATAGGAGCCCTGAAACACCCAGAACACGCAGTACGCGGCTCCGAGGAAAAACACGTTCACATCGTGTTTCGCTTGCTTACGGAGCAAGACCTGAAACATCGCGTTGCCCCTTCACTTCTTGCCCTATATGGTAGGCGGACCAATGAGATGTCGTAGGAAGTGTTTTGTGATCCATGCTCATCAGCCGCCGCCTATTAGAGCGGTTCATCCTCAAAGAGAGGATATAGGTATGTGCACAGAAGTATGGCTAGCTTCAAGTCGGTTAGTTGCAAGTTTCGAGGACATTCTTTTGAAGCTTTATTAGAGTGTACAAGGTATAAAACCGTATTGTTATCAGTTCCAGTCACAATACATTCAAGGCACGCATGTCTTGAAAGACATGAGTGACTTGAATGTCTACTACAAAGATCAAAGAAACGTGCGCGCACAGGCATTCACAGCGACCAAGGCGCTCTGCTGTTGAGGTTGAAGTTGCGGCGTCGAAGCGCTGCCAGCAGTGAGCAGCAACGTACAGGCGATGGAAAAACGAAGAAAACCAGTTTAGCCGAGCGTTGATCGCCGCGAATGCAATAGTGGCAGTGCATCACCCTCGTGCGAAGGAGGTGCCGGGCTGGACCGCAGCGCCACCGAAAACCCACCAGCTTTTCAATTTGTTCAGGCGTGGCCTCAGCCAGATCCTTGGCTTCCTCAGGTAAAAAAAAAAAAAGCCTAGAAAATACGCTCATCAGTCTGTGACCGCATTTCCCCATTTAATCTGTAGATTTGAAGTGATGTGGGACAAGCTACAGAATGGCCTTCTCCTCATTGCGCTGTAGCAAACTTCGTTGTCTTGGTACCTACCTAACACTTATATTGTACTACCCCGATGCCTCCGTTAGATTGGGCGCCAAAGAAAATTAAATTAAATGTGCCCGCGATACACTGAGAAAGTGCAAATATTTATGGCGGTGATATTAAGTGATATCAAAAACACCTCCGACAGAAAGAAAAAGTGAAACTCGCTTCGGTGGTCGACGGTTTTGTGGCAGCCTGCCGACTTACGCACGACACACATGATACCCAGCTGGAATCGAACGTGAACATTGATGTGCTTGTTTCTGGGCTTTAACGAGCCAAATAGACTCACACTATGAGGGACGTCGATGTGGAGGGCTCCGGGTAATTTCGACCACCTGGGGTTCATTAGCGTGCACTGACATCGCAAAGTGTACGGGATGCCATCATTTCGCCTCTGTCGAAATGCGAACCCGCGTCTTTCGAAGCCGAGCGCCATAACCAAAGAGCAATCGCGGCGTCTCAGACATTGCTATGAGTTACTCCTGGAATGTGTAGTGCGGCATCGACTTGGAACCGGCTCCAGAATGAGTTACCCCAGATACGCACTCCTTGCCGCGGTGACTTAATGGCTATGGCGTTCGATAGCGTTAGCATCGGCTGCTGAGCCCAAGGACGGGGGATCAAATCCCGGCTGCGGCAGTGGTATTTAGATGAAGACGAAATGCGCCAAGGTACCTGTTTACTGGGGAGTGCACATTGCAACCGCGCAAAACGACGAGGGACGAAGAGAAGAATGCACAAGACACAACGCGTTGTGTCTTCCGCGTTGTGTCTTGTGCATTCTTCCCTTCGTCCCTCGTCGTTTTGCGCGGTTGCAATGTGCACTCGCCTGTTAACCAACAACTAGCCCGCCTTTGCCTTTTAAATGTGCTACCTGTTTACTGTGCGGTTTCATGGCACGTTACAGGACACCAGATGGTCGATATTAACCCGGAACCCTTCACTAAGGTTTTCTCTCATAGCTCATGCGCGGCTTTCTGAAAGCGCCACATATGCCATATCTGGTTGCGCACTGCACTTGAACACATAAAGAGGCTGGAGATTACATCCTGTACAGAAACAATGTTCGTGTTTCATTCCGGCATGACAACAAGCTCTGTTCCCGAAAATACCCTGTATATTTGTTTCGTGCACCGACGATGTTCTCGCGCAAAGGTGGTAAGGAATGTCTTTGCACCGGAAAAGAGCGCCCGTGTTATTTCGCAGTCTGAAGTGACTTGTTTCACGTGTGTATGGACAGTACTGCGTCGTCAGGACAGTCATTTTGGCACAGCTAACAGGCACTGTTTCGCAGTGCCTCGTTTTCGCGTGCGGCCTACGTATATTAACCCTGAGTTGCTGACATACACTCTAAAAAAAAAGGGGTAGCTGTAGTTACCAATTTTCAGCGTAGTAACTGCTTGTCACATATGTTACTACCTAGGTAGTAAGTGCAACGTAGTAAGGGTTACTACCTCTGAGAGGTAGCAACAGGAACTACCTTTAGTAACATTTACTACCCTTGGGGATGTGTCTTCCACTACCCTTAGTAGCATTTACTACCTCATAACGTAGTAACAGCAATTACGTTTAATATCAGTTACTACATTCGAGGGTAGTTAAAGGGACTATCTTTAGTAACATTTACTATCTCTGAAGGTAGTAACAGGAACTACTCTTTGTAGAATTTACTACCTTTGAAGGTAGTAACAGCGACTGCACTTTAATTTCATTTAATACCTTCGAAGGCAGAGAGAGGAACTACCAATCGAGACCTCTAAATAGCACAGTAAAAGCAATCTCTAATCTGAATTCTGGGTAAGACGCAGGCACTGCCTCATTGCTGCAACACTTTGCTTTGCAAAAATATGACTCCAGAGTCAGAAGCAATAAGAAGCGGAGCTCTTACATGACTTCGAAAAAACCAAAATAAATGTAAAAATTACCCTCGAACTAGCCCATTACTAGCGCGTAGGAGGGCGCCACACATGTGAGCGGGAGCTGCTGCTGCTGCTGCTGTTGCCAACAGGAAGAATGAAATGGAAAGTGCACGGGCCTGCCCACTGGCTCAAGCCAAACCACAATCGCTGCCACGTGCTGAAAGTCGGAGAGTCAAAGGATAGGAGAGAAGATAGAAAGAAAAGACGCGCGCTATTATAACCCGGGCCGATCCCGGAGGCAGTGCAATACCGGGCCAACTCGTGCCGGAGTGCTTCAAACACTCCGGCCATATTCCATAAGTTTAATATTTCGGGTCCTAGGACTAGTAGCAGATATTAAATCAGGTAGCACCTTCAGGTCACGTGTCATGTAAGCAGGAGCGCGAGGAGTGGGAGCGCACCACTGGCGGAAGTGCATGTGGCGGCAGTTTTTTCCGACTTTCGTCTCTAAATTTTGATGCAACCGTTTATTGTACAAAGCTGCTGATGGTGTCATACGACTTCTTACTGCATATAACATACCTGGGCAACATTATTTTTCTTTATTTTTCTTTGCCCACACTACTATATGCATATACCATACGCCTCTTAGTCAGGTTGGAGGCTAGCTCTCGACAGAGATTCGAACCGTCGACATATATACCTCCAATTGTATCCATTTCACAGACTTTCGTTCCGGATAGTGTTATACGAGTAGCAGCCGCATTTACTACCTCTGCTTTCGGTGGCGTGGTAATGAAGTAGTACAAAGGTAGCAACAGTCAAAGGTAGTAGCAGCCGTACTTACTACCCTTTTACTGCCTCGTTTCTCATGGAGGTAGTAACGAGGTCGTAAGAAGGTAGTACAAAGGTAGAACCTGTTAAAAAAAGCTGCAACAGCAGCCGTTACTACCTTTTTACTACCTTTTTTTCTAAGAGTAGAGATCAGCTATAACACAGCTTTCAATTCTGCTGCATAAGCCAGTCTGTAGCATGAAATATGTCAGGCTCTTATTTTTAGAGTTTGCTGAATATAGCTTTTGTTTAATGTGAATGACAGCTACTCAGTGCTGGCACTATTCCTACACTATGAAAAGCGTTAGTCGTTTGCATTTTCACTTTCCCGTGTCAGCTATCTCCATGCCCACGAGTTCTTGTTCGTCCGTCCGTCCGTGGGGGGACCCGAATAGCTTTAAATCACAGACCTGGAGAACAGTAAACAACAGACATATTTATAATCCTACAGTGTGCACATGGCCACGCATGCTTTGATATGCATATGGCCGCGTAGGTAGCAAAGCAAGTTATCCATGTGTAGTAGACGGAGAAGCCGAAAATAGCCTTAATAGAGGACTTGAGCTTATGCGGATGCCCACGCGACGTCAATAACAATACATAACAATGCAGACCCATATATAGAGAGAAAGGAAAATCACTGTATTGTGCAAAAACTCCATCCGAAGCTCCGGGTATACAGTCCATATTGTGCAGGACCGCAGTGGCGACAGCCACCGCGTGGGCCCTCTGGAGCAACCCATCGTTTCCAATCAAGGGTCGTGTTGGTCAGCCGTGCCTCCCAGGATGCGGGTGTGAAACTGGACATCAGGGGAGGACCTGAAGGATCGAGGCAAGCCAGGAGGATACGCTAGAGGGACGGAAAAGCACCGCAGGAGGGGCACTGCGAGTTGGGGTAGGAGCAAGTTCAAGCAGGTCCAATGCAGGTCCAAGCTCACTTTGATAGTAAAGGATTTACATGCATTTACAAGCGAACACTGCGCATACACAGACGCGTATATCGTGAACCACACGGGCAAATGTGCCGAATGTCATGACCAGGACGGTCAGTCAAGATGAATCCTGATTTCTAGAGCAGTGTCCTAACACGACAACGTGAACTGCTGGATATAAAACAGCCTCAGTGCCCCACTTTAAGATACTCGCGTGAGCAAATAAAGTACAACATCAATTCTTATTGTCATTTATAACCCTGCACAAATTTTTCGCGAGGGATTAGGGCCTCAGAGATGTACAACAGGTAAAGAGTGGCTCCAGAAGTTGCTGATTAGTGGAGAGAGTTGTGTGCGTACTTGGTGAGATCGTCCTTTTGTGGTTCCACCATTATTACAGTGCACCGACTAACTTCACAGGCTATCAAGAGTTTCCGCTTAAAACCCACCCTCAAAATAAGAGCCGCATTGCGCTCCGCGATTTTTTGCCTAAGAAAACGGCTAGCATGTTTAACGGAGGCAATAAAAACAAACACATTGGACAATGTCCAGAAACCACGAATGAGGCTCTGAACACTCTTTCAGTTGTATATTTCCAGCAAGTCTGTGAAAAACAGTAGAAGCGCTGAAGATATTTACTCAAGGGGATAGGTATCATAGTCATCGGTGCCAGGCCGACAACCAAGCTTACCTCTCCTGTTACATTAAAGTCCTTCTCCTCCTCCTCCTAGCGTCAATCTTCTTCCCGACATAATAGCTTTTATGCGCAATTATAATCTCTAACCTTCAGTATAGACCTCATGTTGGATAAAAAAGCGAGCGCTAACGATAGTGCGTCTGTAATTTGCTGTACCATAGCTGGGAGGTCAAGCCACGCTACAGCGCACGGCAGAAGCTGATAGGAAACGCAGGCGCATCTATAACCCATTCCATGTTCCGCAAGAGCATTTTATAAGGGCTGGAGTGCACCATTGCGATACCTTTGTGCACTACACATTTTCAAGCTTCTGCGAGAGAACAGCGCGAACAGCACGACCTCCATTGAGCCTAGTTGTTTGCGCATGTCTACGAGGCACTTCTACGGCGCAGCTGCGTGTGCATGAGCATGTTCAGTGACGAAGAGGCAGTAAACGGCTGTGCCAGGATGAGCAGCGTGCTAAGCGCCTGCAGTTGATAATACGCTTAGGAATAGTAAGAGGTACACTGGCCACAAATTTCGCTTTAGAGCAATATAGCCTAGCACTTACGGCGCTTATGAAGCTACCAAGGTCCTCATGGGTGAGGATGAAACTCCTCCTAACCTTACAGAGATTTCGAGCAATGGAGGTGTCATAAATCCCTCACTACAACTTTCAAAAGGAGGCCGGGAAAAAAAGTATACTTTCAGTCCGGTACTGTGGGGGCCGTGCAAAACCGAAATTTGCCGCAGCTCAGGGTGAAATAAAGCATGGAATGAAAGGGCAGATAGTGAACCTGAGCCTGTGAACACTGAAAAGCGCAGTGTCGGGAAAGCACCAGGCCTAAGTCGCAAGCAGAGTTTTTTTGGTAGAGCCAGCTGTCGGGAAATTTTTGTTTCCGCAGGTGCTGTTTTGGGCTGATGAAAACTGAGAACAAATGAGAAACAGAGGTGCGAAAAAGTGCAAGCAATGGGTGTAATTTTTTATGCGGTGTCAGAAACAGCATCAAACGAAGTGCGAACGGTGCGACTCGCACTTCATGAGATTCTGACATTTGCGTATCAAATGTAAACGCCAAATGTCGTCTTACACGAGATATGGCACGCAAATCTAACTAGTTCTACAATCAACAACAAGAATGGTCGGGCTGTAGTATAGCCAGTTAGTCAGTTTGATAGGTACGGTTTCATGTAACTTTTTTTTCCAACGCTGTTCTTGCACAGCGTTTTAAGCCCGTCTGGAAACTTTGAAAAAGTATCGCTTGCAGCCCGCGCCAGCAATAGTAGAAGCGCCCATAATTTCCCGTGTTTGGCTTTTTCATCGACGGCGAAGAACGCTGTGCAGTTTACGCCATAGTATACAGGAGAACAGGAAGCACAGAAAAGTTGGTTACGTGGAACAAACAACTACAAGAAACATGGAGGTACACGATGAAGCGCTTCATCGTGCTCGTCCATGTTTCTTGGTTTACTCTGTGCCGTAACCAAATTCGCAGCGCGTCCTATTCCCTAATATGCAGTACCAGCTAATCTCTAAACAACCTTTGTTTAAGCTTCGGCCCCACGTGGTTGCCGTAATGCTGCATCGCTGTCATAAATTAGAGAAGGTTGTATGTTCCGCGTTACGTGGCAGCTGTCAGCTGTTATGAATTGCTGAATAGTTTGAAACTGTTCATGCTCTACAGCTCCTACCCAAAGTGTATTCTCTCTTCTTGAACTCTCATGGTTAACTGCCAGTGAGAATGAAAACAGATCAAGGAGGAAGAAGGGAAGGTACAGGCTGACGGACCACCACCAGCGGGCACAATTCCCACGGGCCCCAGAGAGAAAAGGGAAGACATCACTTCAGGATACCGGACAGTAGACGCAGAAAGTTAATGTCTTACCAGGCTATAAACGCAAAAATTTTCCATTACCCCCTGAGCTTATTTACGGGTGAAAAATTGTCGTCCAAGTACAATTAGCAACTTAGAAATTAAATAAATCTTCAGGTATTCATAATAATGAACTTTGAGAAGATAATAACGACAGACTAGGCCCCTTTTTTACAATATTTTTAGTTCTTAAAGGGCGGACACTTCTTGAAACCTTGAAGATCTGACTTTAAGGACATTTTTTAATAGAAATAGAGAGGGAACGTAAAAGGTTGCATCCAAATTTAATCATGGCAGAAGAAAGGCGGTGGGCGGATAAACAATTTTTTTTTACGTACCAGCCCTCCGGGCATGAGCCTGGCAGTCGTGACAGGCAACGCTACATTGTCCGATCAACAAGAACATTCGCTTACGCAAAAGGTGCTTTGTAAATATAGCTCCAAGAACACTAGCAATGTATCGCGACTGCGTGCTCTGCGCTGCAAGAACGCTGCCATTTCGTTGACTAATAGTTCACTCCCGACTCGGTTGATGCCCTAAGCGCACGAGCAGAGACTATGACGGCTGTTTAGCAGACTACATTACCCAGTACCTTCACGTCCGTTTATTGGGCACTGCCGGGAATTTACACCCAGGATCTTATAACCAGACAATTGCAGTGATTATTTTGCTGCATGGAAAAGTTGGAAAGTTAATCATGATACTAATTCAGCAACTTAGTGACAAGCTGTAAGCATATTCATACCTCAGTTATCCCCGAAAAGCTGCTTAGTTCTGTTTCTCTGTACTGCAAAGCAGTGTACCGATTGTGCGGCCCGCTGCAATTACCAGCGTGACGCTTATTTCCCACAAAAATACCACGCCCGGTTAAATCTTGCAATGTACTTTATTTTCTATATTTCCTCCACGCTTTTGTTTGTGAATGCTATGCCACTGAATTTTTCCATTTTAGACGTTTTCCAGCGGCGTACATTCGTCCCAAAAGCCGCGAACGCTCACCAGTTCGCCTTGCTAAAGAGCATGATTAAAATCAGTGGTATCGCGTTCGCACGGTACTCTTAAAGGGGCTCTGCAACACCTTCCGAGGAGAGCACATGAACGTGCTAAATCACTGCATTGTGTTGTCATGAATACCTTTGGCATTTAATACACTTCTACACTCAGCAGTGAACCGACAACCACGGGCGAAAGTTGGCGAGCCCTTTCCGGCGACTTTTTCATGCTCGCATGCACTCACCTCCGTCGCTCGCACCTGCATATGCAAGTTGGGAGATGTCTATGGGCCTCTCCCTGGTTGCAAACAATGGGACATAAGGGGAGCAAGTTGGCGAGGGGTGCGCCGAACAAAAACAGTCTTGGTTGGCAAAAGCCGCCGTTCCGGTTCGGTCTGCCTGTTGTGCAGAGCTTCGCGAGCTGCCCGGCGACGTGTATTTTCTGCCTGAAATTGTGCATTAACATTGTTTAAATAAAGCCAAAGTACGCGGCACTCCAGTACCCCGACCCATTAGCGGCTGACGTTTGTAAAAAAAAATGGATTTCAAGTGTTCGGCAAGCATGCACTTCAGTGCTACTTTCGTGCATATAGTCGGAACAAGCCTGGCCCGTGCTGTACACAGACACTGAAATCCGATGAGCCGCTTGAAAACTATAGGACCTCGCAATATGGAAGGGCATGCTGACAAGCAGGTTACTTCAGACTTCGGGACTGGTGACCGCATCTTAAACGCCCTTCAAAGAAGCGACTGCAGAGCCTTACGAAGCGCACGTGGGCACTCATGAGCCAAGACAGCAGTGTACGTACCAACGCCGTGCTCGGCTGGCCGATTTTTCTCTCAAGTGCAGACATGTCAAGTTTGATTCGTTGAGATTGCGTTCTGACTGACAAACACATGATATCATTGCTAGAACATACTATACCTTCCAGGGTAAGTGCAAGGCGGGTCAACCAATGCGATGCGCGTCGCTATAAACAGCTGTAAGGAAAATAGCGGCGCAGTTAAGCGCTTTTCGTACTATAGTGCATGATATTCATGCAGAGCGCACTTATATTGGAAAAGCGCACTTAAATGACGCGACCAAAGCCGCTTTTCGACCCGGGAACGACAGCGCTTGATCGAGCGCGGCATGTTACGATACCGGGTTGGAATGCGGCTGTATATACTTGAGCGGCCAAGGCGGTGGCATACCCCTGCGAGCCGACTCGTAACATAAACTATAGATTCTTGAACGGGATCTGCAACAAAGGATTAACTGCAAGTGCCTATCTAGAATTTCTTTGAATACTTTCAGCGGTCACATATGCCATCCGGGCCTTATATAGAGGGCTCGATCGGTCATGATTTCTGCACGAATCGTCCGGGAGCATAATAAAGCAAACTAAGTGCTTGCTTGTTCACACATTAGTACATGGGCGCACGAGCAACCGAGTGCATCTGCTTACAACCAAGTGCACGCCGCAGATCCTGACAGCGCTTGATATCTGCTCTTTTCGAGGTTCCGAAACCAATTTTTCACCGGTTTTCGCTGTTTGGAAAGCGGAAGGAATATATACGCCTGGTCTTCTTGATCCATTAGCAAATTCCACCGCGCAAAAACCCGATGGCATTGAGAAAAACAAAGTAACTTGTCACTACACGATATCAAATCCACAGCACCACGCCTCCAGCAGCGGAATGTTTTACCAACCGCTCCAAGCCATGCCCTTCGCCCCTCCTTCGAAACGTCATCGGTGACGTAGGCAGGGAGAGGTGTATTGATTCGATTTTTTCAGACATTGGGCAGCTACCGTGGCCGCGGTTAGTAAGCCGCGTAGCTCCAGCGGGTCAGGAAACTCCGCCCCTGGAGGTGGGGCCGGAGGAGGAGCGCCAACCTTCCAGCGTGCAATAGTGACGAGAGGAAAAGGAAAGGCGCGAAGGCTCTGAAATTAAAATTTTGACTACAGATAACTCAGCTTCTACAAAGTGGATTAAAAAGTTTTTGGTGGACAGTATTCGTGAAGCGAAGTCCTTTAGCATCCCAGGCTTACCTCAACTTTATTACAGCGCATTTCAGAGCCCCTTTAAAATGGTATGGCGAGGGCCCACAACATTTTTATTTTGTTCGAGCGAGCGATCGGCTTTTCAATCCGTTCTTGCGGAGTCATTACGCGAGGTAGACACGGGGAGCTCTTTCAGCTTAGAGGTACTTGTTCGTGTCAACAGCTGTGGATGCTCAGAAGTCGACGCAGAAAAAAAGAAATGTAAAAGTTCCAAGTGCTCGCACAAAAGAGGAAAATTTTCAATCACATCGCTTCAACGGCATAAAATATTTACTGCTGCAGTTACTGGGATGCGACGTCTTCGTAGGGAGGACGCGGCAGCGGCGATACACCAGCTGCAAAGTAATGCATAAACAGAGCGCTCGTAAATCGAGACCCAGTTACGAATGCACAGAAAGAAACCTATAAGGTCGAAACTGCCAGCATCGCTCAGCGGCCGTCCCTGTTCGACCTACATTCGCGGCCAGGTGCTACGGCCAGCCGGTCTGCTCTGCCTCCGCGCGGACCCTGGGAGGAGACCTTCGGTGAGCGGCTCGCGCCCATTGCGTCGCCCGCGGCGACTGCTGGCCGGGGCAGCAGCAGCGGCGGCGGCGGCAACGAGTCGGTCGATGGTCGCGCCGAGGCGGCCCGCCGCAGCCGCACCGCTTTCACCGCCCAGCAGCTGAGCGCCCTGGAAAAGGCGTTCGAGCGAAGTCACTACCCGGACGCCTTCGCCCGCGAGGAGCTGGCCGCCACGGTGAACCTCAGCGAGGCCCGCGTCCAGGTGAGCCTGCCTGCGCACTGGCTTACTGCTGCAGCGGCGAACGTGAACAGCCGCAATGCCCGTTATCCAGATGCTCTACCACAGGAGTAACCAGGGGCGGAATTTTGCAACTGTTCCCCTCTCGGTTCGTTCTTGTGCCCATTCGCCATTGTTCGGCCCGTCTTTGATACAAGAGCGGTCTGACGTTACAGGCAACAATTGCGAATGGCAAACTAGCAAAAGAGTTAATCTGGAAAATGGCTGCTCAGAATACAGCCTCTGGAGTACGTTTCCTGATTTTATAGTCAGTTTGCGTCAACGTCGCTGAGTCGGGATCTACCATTGTCCGAAGAAGGCGTATTCCATTTCTTTGTATAGATATACTAGCGGCTATATGCTGTACCTACAAGCGCGTAAATTGCGTACTTACTATTCCAACGGTTTCAGTTGGGAGAGTAGTCCACAGAGGAAGCACGAATTTGAAACGACCGCATTTTTTTTATTTAGCCTCCACTGGAACATCAAGCCCCGTCGTGCGCGGAGGGCAAGGCGCATTTTGCGTGAACGGGCCGCACATTGGTATCTTTCGCTCCCAACCCCGACGCATTCAGCGCTTCTGAACGCGTTCCGTCCGCAAAGCGGAAACGAGCCGTGACACAGCGGGAGGGACTTCGCCGCTGACACAACAGTCCTTCCCGGAGCTGAGGCCAAGCTATTCCGCGCGTAGCGTAAAATGCGCAGGAATTCGGTTTCGTTTTTCCTTCGCCTTTCGCGGCTGCAACGCGATCCGCGCGGGGCAGACGCTGCGAAAAGCGGTTCGCCTGAGGTCCCGCCGCTGAGGCCCCGAGCCACGGCTGACGCCTCGTTGTCGGCAAGCGTCGTCGGCCGCGGGTCCTCCCGCCAGGGGGCAGATAAGCATCGCCGACGCCCCGGCGCGCCCCTCTTCCTCCGTCAGCTGGCGGGAGAGACTCTCCCCCGTTCCAGGGGCAGGAGGGGGGGGGGGGGGGGGCATGTGGGTGCACGGCATGGGCCAAGGCAAGCGCTCCGCAGGAACCGCCGGAAGTCTGCGGAGATGTAAGCGACACGCGCTCCCGCCATCGCAACGCCTGTTGGTTTTAAAACCGACGTCTGGTGGGATGATGGGGGAGGTAAACGCAGTCCACACAGCAAGCCCCCGCCTCCGCCTAAGCGCAGTCCCGTACCAGGGATCCTTGCAGCGAAAGCACTCACCACCTCGGGGCTATAACTACTTTTGACCGTGAAGCACACTGGTTGGTGATCTGTGAGCTAAATGATAACGAAAAAGTGGTAGCATTTCAACGCAGTTAAAGTAGACGTGAGAAAGCTTGTGTTTAGCCTCTCGACTGATGATTTTGCTTTGCTGGTTCATCGGCACGTCTGGAGGCGATATTAGTTTCATAGTAGTATTAGCTGATGAAGACGACAACATATAATGCACAGCGCGATAGTGTGTTGCAGTTTAACGCGCGCTGGGGGAGGCTGCGGTGATAGCATAGCGCGATTCGACTTCCGGCCGCGCTAGCGAGCGGATGTGCTTATCATGTGCTCCAACGGAGCGGTGTTAGCGGCCGTTTCTGGCCCCGGTGACAGGGTTTTTGATGAAACTGAACTGGACTGCCAAGTTATACTGCCGCAACTGCCCTGAGGTCAGATAGTTTTGAATACCGTCTTTTTGCACGGGGATGTGAAGGCTCGGACGTTCTGTGTCGGAAGATTTCAGGGATGCTCTAGCTAATTCTGGTGCGCTCCCCGACGTCATCGCGCTGGGGGCGTACCAAATGAATCATATTTGGGCGGTAACACTCAAGACAGCTGAAGCGACAAAGCGCATGCTTGCTAAAGGCGAGCTCGTCGTCAAGGAGTGTCGGTGTCTTGTCATTAATCTGGATAACCAAGACATCAGACTTAAACTTCATTGGTTGCTCCACGGACACAGCGACGACGACGTGCGGGCTGCCTTAGCAGCTTAAGGCAAGGTAACAGAAGTTACCCGCGAGAAATGGCGAGTTCGCGGGATCAGCGACAGGGCTAGTTGCACTGAAGTTGAGGCCGGGAAGCACGATTGACGATCTGTCTCATCAGCTACGTGTCGGAGGTGAGGTTGCCTTAGTGGTGGTGCCGAATCGGGCTCCGTTGTGTTTACGGTGCGGCAACACGGGCCACATCAGGCGAGACTGCAGGGTGCCACGGTGCTCGCGATGCCGACGATTTGGGCACGACGATACCCAGCGTGTCAAGACCTACGCTTCCATCACAAGCCAACCGAAGACTAATTTGGTGGCAGAGCACGTCATGGACGCTCAAGATGCGGAAGAGACTTCCAGGAGTGCGGCAGGTGAACCAGCGCGGGCCCCAGCCAGTGACGCAGCTGACCGCGCAAAGGAAAATCACGGTGCTAATGCTACCACTGGTAAACAAGTTCATATGAGTGAAAGCCTGCCCAGCGAAAAGGCTGTTGAAAATGACTCCGGTAGTGCTGCGAAAACCATTTCGGTGGTGGACAAGAAAAAGCGCAACCTATGGATGCCACGAGCGGAGGGCCAGCAAAAAGAGTGCATGAGGAGACGGTTGGGGCTGGAGACAGCTCCAGCGTGGAACCGCCCCCCTAAAGAGCTGTGACTCGGCGGCCAGGCTTCAAGTCCAAACAGGCAGTTGACCGCAAAGCGGTCAACCAGGAGCCCACGTAAGAGCGGGGGCCTATTGTCCCTCAGCTTAAGCAACCAGCATTTGCGTACACCATGGCAGCATCTCAAGACCCAGCACCATGGCAGGGAGTCGGCGTTTCCTGCGCGACGGTCGACTGTCTCTGTAAACAACGTACGATTAATGGTAATGCATATCGAGGTAAGCCACATGCGGCCCTATAACTCTGATAAAACATGGCAGCGAATTTTAAGAAAGCCCTACGTGTAACCACATTGAACGTACGAGGCTTGGCAAGTAGGCGTAGGCAGTACCAGGTTAGCCGCCTATTCATTGAAAACGACATTGACATCGCTACCGTACAAGAAACCAAGGTCAGAAGCCAAGAGCAGACGGACCGCATGGTGCAGGCTTTCACTGCCAACTACAACGTGTGCATTTCTCATGCTGTAGGAGCATCTTCAGGTTGCGCGCTATTTATACGCAAGAGTGTGGGAATTGTGCAAGAACAAGCTTTTGTTTGTGAAAATGACCGATTTATTGTCCTAGATTTTGCTTTTACTGGGTCTCTTTGGCGTGTAGTGGGCATTTACACACCACACAAAGAATGGGATCGCAAGGTGTTTTTTGAAAATCTAGAGGAGTATCTGAAATCCGAGCGGAATATTATATTTCTTGGAGATTTTAATTGTGTGTGTGGGCCAAAGGACCGAGCCAAAGGTCGGCCAGTAAGAGATCAAATTGTTAATGTATTGAATGGGCTAGTTGACGATTATGAGTTAATAGATGTTGGCTGTCTTTTAACCACAAGCACTCTGGTGAAATTCACGCATTTCCAAGGTGAAAGCCATGCTAGGCTTGATCGCATTTATATACCGATAGATATGGCACCTTTGTGGGAAAGCTAGGGTTTTATAGCAGCATCTTTTTCTGATCATTGCCTCGTTGTGTTCAGCCTGGGTTCCAAAGTAAGGAAGTCGCAATTTAACTGGGATCTCTGGAAATTAAATGCTAAACTCTTAGGCGACGATCTCTTTGTAAACGATGTAAAACAATTGCTGAACACTGCAGCGAATGATTATAGTAGCTTTGCAGCCAGCTGGGAAGGTTTAAAGCCAACGTAAAACTGAAAGCAATCGAGCGAGCAACTCTACTGCAACACAAGGAAAAGCAAAAAGAAAATGATTTCCAGCTGAAGTTACTGCTGAACATCGAAAGTGCGCAGCCTGGCTTCTGTATGAAGCAGATAAAGGAAGTGATAAACTTGAGCTTGTAAATGAAGATAAGTATAAAGGGGCAGTGGTGCGAGCACGCTCTGAGTGATAATGGCTGGGAGAGACGTCCAGTAAGCGATCCCTGAGTGACGAAAAGAGTTATGCCCGAAAAAGTGAAGTTCACAAAATACTGTACAGAAATAAGGAAACCACAGATCCGAATCTTATAGAAGCCGCATTTGTTGATCAATATCGGGATTTACTGGGAAAGGAGCATACAAAGAAAGAAGGTTTTGAACTTGATTTTTTGCGACGAATGCCCAAAATATATGACAGCGTTAAAGCAAGATTGGAAGCGCCAATCAGTGTAACCGAAATAGAATGTGCGATTGACCAGCTAAGTGCAGGAAAGTCACCTGGACCTGATGGTCTAAGCGCCGTCTTCTACAAATTTTTCAAAGGAGAGCTCAGTTCGTTTTTGCATAGAGCCTTCAAGGAATTAAGCTTATGATATGGAACAATTGCCACCCACTTTTAAGACGGCTCATGTCTTGATTCCGAAGTGTGACGACGAAACTAGGCTACTCTTGGTGGGGTCCTATTGGCCGATAAGCCTCGCCAACGTCGATTATAAAGTCTTTATGAAAGTTCTGGCAAGAAGGACACAAGGCGTTATAAAATATCTGGTAGGTCCACCTCAAACCTGCGGCATTCAAGGGCGCACCATTACCACCAATGTAAACGTGGCGAGAAGCATTCTCGAGTGCTGCGACGCTCTCGGAGGTCGAGTTGCTGTGTTGCAGCTCGATCTGGCGAAAGAGTTTGATCGAGTATCCCACGACATCCTTTTTAAGCCCTTCGAATATGTCAATGATGGGAATATTATCATCAAAGGTGTCAAAATGGCGTACTCTGACTGTGCTGCGCACCTCACTGTAAATAAAAGACTTGGCGAAAGTACCACTGTAAAATCCTCTGTGAGGCGAGGCTGTCCATTGTCCCCCTTGCTTTTCGCGTTATATCTTGAACCATTTTGCTTAAGCCTGATACATAATGAAAGGATTCGCGGTTTCACGCTCGAGGGAGCAGAAGTTAAGGTGCTTGCGTGCGCGGACGATGTCGCTATCTTTTGCGATAATCGAGCCAGCGTTCAAGAAGCTGTTCAGGCGGCGGGTGATTTCTGCGATAAAACAGGATGTCGCGTTGACTGGGACAAGTCAGTAGGTTTCTGGCATGGCGAGCGGGACCAACAACTCGAAGTGTTTGCAAACGTAAAACGGACAGCGCTGCCCTTGAAATATCTTGGTGTACCCTTCCAGCACTATGATGACAGCGATCAATACTGAAAGGATGAAATAGAAAGTGCTCGGGATAAAACGCTTCCATGGAACGGTCGCAATCTTTCCATGTTCGCACGTGCAACTTTTGCTAATCTTTTTCTAGTTGCAAAGGTATGGTATGTGCTGCTGGTATTATTTATGTCGCGTGTGGACTTACAAAAAATACATAGAGTATTTGCTGTTTTGGTGTGGCGTAGCACATGGGAACGTACGAGCAGGACCAATTTGTTCCATTCGCTTCGTAATGGTGGTGTAGGTCTTGTGCGCCTATATCTGAGGCAAATTGTGTCGCGTTTTTTCTTTCTTCGAGACCAGAATGATGATTTTTTACGCACATTCATCCGAGTACATCTGCGAAATGCTCTGCCCGAGTACATCGTGTAATGTTCGTTTAAAAGAAGTGCAAGGGTAAAAGGATTTTGGCGCGAAGTTGTTTTGTCTCTTCGCTTGTTGAAAGTGCAATTTTCTTTAGAGTACTTAAGTTGGGTAATAAAAAGAAAGTGCATAAAGATTTATTGGATGTCAAGCTACTCGTACCAATGTACCGACAGCTAAGCTGTGCAGGCTCAGGGCAGGATGTTTTCGAAAGGGTGAAAAGAATGCCAGTAAAACCCTGCGTTAAAAACTTTTTCTTTAAACCCCATAGCAACACACTTCAAGTCAAAACATGGCTAGATAAGAAGGGAATTTTTGTGCCGTGGACAGTAAATTGTTTCTTGGGCAAAAAGCCAGAAACGATCGAACATACATTCATCGACAGTTGGGACCCTGTATTTCATTGGGACATCCTTCAAAGGACGTTAAAGAAAGACCTGCCAGTCACACCGTATGAGATCCGGTTTTTGTCTGTAGGTAACGAGGGGGGTTTTCCATATGACCTCATCATGCTACTCGGCCTATATAGTTTATGGACAACAAGAATGGCATTTAGAAATGCTGATGTAAACGTTCGGCCAGCGAGAGAAAATTTCATAGAAAGTGTTGTGTACGTGCGGGAAGTTACCGTGCCCAGCTAGAGCCACCTGAGTGGCTACTCGTGTTGGATTAACTTGCTGCTCTGAAGAAGTTTTAAATTGTTGCGTTGACCCGAGCACGGTCAGCGTGTTTTAGTGGAGTGATGTGACTGTTGTAAAAACTGGCAATAAAGAAAAAAAAAGCAGTGATAGCATTGTGCTTTCGTGCAGTGATCACCAAAGCTGATCTATTCGCGCAGCTGCAGGTTCTAAATCCAGTCGCGGTAATATTTATTTTATTTATTTATGTATTTTGCACAAATCTGTATAAATCGCAAGATCTTCCTCGTGGTTTACCTATCGAAATAGTGCTTTCGCACTAAAATAATAGCCTTATAAACGAGTTTCTTGCACATCGGAGGCAGTGCGCCGGCCATTCTGCCAGCCGCGAGAGAAATTACAGCAGATTAGATTCTGCAGTGGCGGATCTTGTGTCGTGCCGAATGAAGACGTTCAGCCTGAGCGCTGGCTTGTTCGAAACCTTGCGAAAACTTGTGCTTGAATTAGACTATCTCGTACAGCCAGCGGGCAGAAGGTCATATATTGGAGCCCGTATCGCAGTAAATTTTTCAAGTATATCAATACTTGATAATGCTACCTATGTAGCTACATGCCGGCATTCAGTTGGATGGTAACGGAAATTTTTCTCCTGTTTGAATTTCACTGCACCATCAGAAATTTTCACACACAACTGAAGTAACAAAAGAAGTGACGTACTGACTTCCGCATGCTTGCATGGAGCGCACGGGTGGTGTGCCACGTAGTGAGTGCAACAGTTCCTACCATTTGCCTCTGGGTTTGAGATTGCTTGTCTCTAAGCGTGTCCCACTGATGGTCGGCTGCTGTCAGAACCGTTTCTAGAGAAGTGTGGAATCGCTGACGCGCATTTCCTGCTGTGCAGCTGTGCTGGCGGCAGGTGTGGGACAAAGCCACTTTTTTCTGTTGCTTGAAGAGTGCCCCTGCTCCTGATAGCCGTCATCGTCGGCGCATGAATATTAAGTTGCTTACTGTCGCGGGATGTTTTGCTCATTTCGGTGGCTTTGTGTAACATTTTTCTCCTAAAGTTGCAAAATTACCCCATTAAGGAGGAGGAGGTACTCTTGAATGATTACATGGACAAGCCCGTTAAGACCCCTACGAGATAGCGAGCTTCTTTATACTCTCACGCAATAGCGAGCATGCTGAAACAAAAGCAGCAGCGCGAAAATGAAACATGGCTAGCGCAGGTTCAAAAGCATGGACATGTGCTAGCCATGAATCTGTGCTGGCCATGGACCTGTGCAAGTCTTGTCGCCGATGTATGATGGATGGAAACTTGATACGATTGTTCGACCTCGCAAGCGCCCGCGATGTCGCACTGTTCCCCTCACGACGGGGAACGCTGACGGAGACCGGTTCATCTCTGTGTGTCGCAGGTGTGGTTCCAGAACCGACGGGCCAAGTTCCGGCGCAACGAGCGCAGCGCCCAGCGCGTGGCCCGCGGGGAGGCCAGCGAACAGCCCGTGATGGCGGCGCCGCCGCACGCGACGTGGCCGCACTGTGCCGCCGCACCACTGCTGCCGCACCCACCAGCGCTGCACAGCCCGGCGCGGTGGTGCTAGCAGGCTTCGCCGTCCGACACCACTACAGTCTGTCCGGTGCGCGCTCTACCCGGGACTCCAACAGTGATTTGTGAAAACACGGTTGCACGCCGGGGACAGCTGAGAGAGGGAGCTTTGCATGGACGCACTTGCTAGACCCCGAAAGAGAAATAATATGAACAAGATTGAGCTTTAGGCTGACCGCTGCGTTTTATTTAATAAACGGTGCTTAAGATTGCGCCGCATGCCGCTGGCATGCGGAAGAAGTATGGTGGCATGTTGAGATGGTACTTGATGGCCCGAGTACTTGATGTTCTTCTTCGTCTTCTTTTTTCTGCCGCCCGCCAACGGTCTGCTTTTCAAATGTGAATGAAGCGCACCAAGCGGGTGCGACTGGGTGGGCAGCGTACCCAATCGCACTCGCAATGGCATGTCACCTCGCGTCAGCTGTGTGGGGAATGATTTACGTGTTCGCAGGAGGCCACCCTCTAGGAGCGGTCATGGTACAGGCTTGTGCCAAAAACTGCCGCTTCTCGCGAACTGCTTGAATCTGAAAAAAAGATGTTTTACAGATTTGTTTTCCTCCGCACAGCACTCCGCATAGCAAGAATGGGCTGTATCAAAGCACATAATAGTAAAAGCCTAAGTAAATGAATGTGTGGTCTGCTAGGCACGCTTTCAGCGAGTAACAAATGTTAGGTCAGCGAAGCGTCTGCTACGATGACAAATATAATGTAAAAGAACTGCTCAAGACAGGATTCGGCCCATGAATTCGGTTGTTTATGCACGCATGCAACAATTAAAATGCGTTATAGCAGACGAGAGAGGCGGTACCTACTTGAATGCCCCGTGCCACTGCAAATTTTAATGCCGTTCAAGTTCACATGGAATGCAATAAATCTTAAAAGAACATAGCGGAGTAAGGCGACAGTTCGAAATTTGCGACTACCACTCAAGGACTGCAGGTCTCTGAGACACGTAGAGCCACTGTGAACGTGTCCAATATCCAGCAATTGCGACAACTATTGCCCGAGCACTGGCTAACGTGAGAGAACTCAGTGTCGGAAACTCGCACAGCCGTACCTGTGTGCTATTGAGATCGAGAGTAACACCTTTCTCTGACAGCTTGCAATATGAATAACTTTTTGCTGAAGCTAGATTCAGTGCTGCGATACCTGTGAAGTCATTTTCTTTTCTTCGAAGGTGCGCCGCGGTGGCTGAGTGGTTACGGCGCTCGGCTGCTGGCCCGAAAAACGCGGGCTCGATCCCGGCTGCGGCGGTCGAATTTCGATGGAGGCGAAATTCTAGAGGCCCGTGTACTGTGCGATGTCAGTGCACGTTAAAGAACCCCAGGTGGTCGAAATTTCCGCAGCCCTTCACAACGGCGTCTCTCAAAGCCTGAATCGCTTTGGGACGTTAAACCACCATAAACCATTTTCTTCGAAGGTGCACTGGTTATTACTTTGTGGTACTTGTTTTCATTGGTCCCCCCGGGGTAGACAATAATCGTTCCGTTCCAAATCAAATGCGAATAATTGCTATAAACTAATACTATCACGAATGCTATTAGAAGCTAATATTGTTACATAATTCTAAACAGCAGTCGATTTATCAACACTCTTTTCTAGTGACACTATATTCTAATAACGCCAAATACTTCAGTGTGACAAAGATGCAATTCCACGCGTCAGATGCAATACTTGCTATGCAAACCAGGGAAGCTCGAAAAACGGAAGAAAATTTCACGTGTAATTACATATTGCCTTGAGTAATCAGCTGCAAGCAAGTAGGCTAAAAGCTAAATATTTAATTTCGCAATCAAATACAGGTCCAGAAAGCAAAAATATTCTATCCATTATCAAAATCTTGAATATTTCCACACCTTGAAATTGTGCCCCAGCACATAACACCTGCCGGGCAAGCGTACTTACGAAGTAGAAGACTTAACTGTTTCGCTTAACCTGACCTTCAGCCTGGCCTTTTTGCAATGACATAGTCAATTTTTGAGCGTGGAAGCGATAAACGACACGCTGGGAACTTACTGAACGTAAGCATGAAATCACTTGACACAGAAGTTGAATTTAACTCAAAAAATTTAGCAAGTCAGTTTGTTTGAGACTGACGGGCGAAAAAAGCAGGCAAGCAGACTCTATTCTTACAGAATGCGCCACTCTTACACGCGAACTTTGTCGTTGGACAGCGACGGACAGCATGTCGCCGGCACACATTCCTCTATAACGAGGCTCATCAACGCCACAGTCACAGAAACGCTAGCTTGCATCCCCATAGAGTCAATATATTCTATCCAAGTGGCGGCTGACCTCACATCGCACTCTTTTCACTGTCTTGCTAACCGCGGTGACAGCTACTATGACGCTCCATCTTGACAGCCAGCCGTTAGTCTGGGGACAAAATAAAGGGGGTACTCATATAACATTCGTCTTTTCAGACCATGTAATTCTGACCAGTACCATGACAACCATCATTACCACGAAAATAAAACTTAAATACGTTATTCCTGCAATGTTGTTGAGTTTTAAAAGCGAAAATTCTTCTTTTTAAACACATTTCCGCGCTTCCTGAAGCAAAAAGTCCCCGATTTTGCATCTTTCCTTGTGCAAAAATTCTTGGCAGTACCATAACGGCGCCTCACAACCATCGCTCCGCGCTTTGCCCACCTGTGTGCCACAGCAAAGTGCCAAATTAAGTCTTCGACAACAGAGCTACTCGGGGCTGGAAGTCAGCGCTCAAACCGCGAGGTGTGATGCGCGTCCCGGGGGCATCCGGATGGCGCGGAAGGGTATAGCAGATGTATCTTCGCGGCCCAGATAGTGTCTCGCCGCGGTGGCCTGCCGGGAGAGGGACGGGTAACATCATGTACGGGGGCGGGCCGGCACGTGCCTTGGCTCAGGGCGCGTGAAGCGGGTGTCCGCCGATCAATGTCTGAAAAAAGAGGTGGCCCTCCCTCCGCGCATCTGGTCGGGAGCCAAGGGAGGGCGCGGGGTAAATTGCGCGTGACACAAGCGATGAGCGCGGCCTTGCTCGCTGACAGCTGCTGCTCCCGCTGCTGAGTTGGCTGCCGCTGCAAACCGCCCGTGCAAGCTGCCGCGCCGCGCAAAACTTTCGGCGCGGACCTGCCAAAATGGTCCCCGCATCCACGGCGTTGTGCGCGGTGATGGATACAACCTTTCAAGGAAGCCGCGGCTTCCCCACGAGCGCCTGCTTTTTGAGGGGAACCAGCGGGCGGCTATTCTCGCTGCTATATGCGCGGAAACGCGTGAAAAGTTAGAAACGCACATTCGAAATCGGACGACGCACGAGCCAGCGAGAATTGCCTGCACCGCGCTGAGTGGTACTTCCACGTTGCGAAGAGCAAGTTGGCTTGATGCAATTACGGCTATTTTCTTTGGTTTTTGATATCCGTATAAAAGAGTGCAAGTTCTGTTTTCGTGGCGTCTACTGCATTGCTGTTATGGAATGCAGAGCAGCGGTTCGGGATGGAAGATGAGCTGGGCAGAAAAGACCCCCCAAAAAATTTTCTTTGTACCCCGTATTTACTTATGCTCAATTTCAATAAGCGCGGAACAAAGGCGGTGTGACTGGATCGTCAATGAAGAGACGGCGAGCTCCATGGGAATTCGCTATGAGCCTCGAGCACTGACCGAATCCTGTCAGAAGTGTCGCATGGACTCTTTACGTGAGCCCGGGTACATCGAGAGACAATTTTCGCCAGGGGAAGGCATGGGTAAGCACACATGACTCGAGAGAATACGGTTGTTTTGACAATTTTGTGGAGCTCGTGTTCATTGAGTACATGACTGGTACGGGTCATGCGTTCTGAATGTGTGGTGGAGGCTATTTGTCGTAGGAATGTTGATGTGCGCATCGTGCTTTTGCCATCCTGTTGCCAGAAGAAGCTAACCATCCAAACCCGTGCCTGACGTGGAATCATAGGCTATCAATTTTAGCATTAGCGGCCATCCTTTTGTGGTTGAGAACAACACTGTAGGCTGATTTTTCGGGTGAGCACTCGAGCCCTACGCCGGCAGCGTAGGCTTGAGATATTTCCAGGCTTTGTTTGACAGTAGCTTCTTGGCGTCCTGGATTACCATGGACACACTAGAGCGTGATGTTTTCCTCAAAGAGGGCATGTTGCAGATGGGGAACGGTGGCATGTTTAATCGAAAGATTTTTTCTTTGCTAAGTTGAACAACGTGGGGGATAGAATCGAGCCTTTGGGTGCGTCCAGTTTTATGGGGGCAGGTGGCGAGGGCTGATTATCTAGGCAAAGGGAGTCTTACTGTCTGATCGGTAAGGAAGTTTTGAATCAGCAGCGCTTTAAGCGGGGCTAGTTGGTCGTTTATTATTACAGGGAAGCGCTTAACTTCAGAACGGAAAAAACGGACGATACAACACGAGACACCGAGCGCAGACTATCAACTCAGTTTATTTTCGAAGGGGCACATATTTATACACACCTAATCATGAGATAAAAGAAAACAAAAAACCAGCAAAAAACCAAGCAAGCATGATACCATCCGGAAGTGGATCGACGTTTTCGCACAAGTCATGCTTAACCATCTTAAGCTGCCAAATACAGTTTTTCTTTTTGGTCGAAGCCACTGACTGGTCGCTTACGTACCTCCCACGCTTTTTCCTGAAGCCATACAAAAATCCTCCCGCAAATCTCTCTCGTGACTTGTTTTTCGATCTGAGAAGGAGCGATGTGCTCTCCAGCAAGGGTTGGCACTTGTGCTTAGCGCAGTGTACTGCAAGGTTCCGAGGTGCGGTGAGAAGAGATTGGTTGTATAGTTGTGCTCTCGCAACCTCTCATTCAGACACCTTCCCGTCTGGCCAACGTAGGCCGTGACGCAGGACAGTGAAATTTTGCAAACTCCTTCCACGCATTTTACAAACACGTTCTGGTGCCGAATGCCGCAAGACCACTCATAGGGTGCATCGTTACTGCCAGCGTTTACTTTTTCGCACGGGCTTTTAAGTTTCTGAGGCGCAAAAAACACGACAGGTACTTCGTGCCTTTCAGCCACTTTTTTCAGTCTATGCGATAAGGCATGCACGTAGGGCAACACAACTGGTCTCTTGCCCCTTTCTTTTGCACTTGTTTGTTTCCCTTTAACAATTGTCTTCAGCACTTTATCCGCGACTGATACCAAAAACAGGTTTGGGTAACCACCCACCTTAAGTCTGTCGACCTTCAAGTTGATGCTTTCATGCGCTTTGTGATAGCATGACTCTTTTAGCTCATGCTGGAAGCAGGCATCTGCAACGTTGCGCTTTATGAGCTTTGAATGCGCGGACTCATAAGGAAGCAGGCCTTTATCGCTCCTTGTTTTGTACTGCCAGCACACGTGGGTACAAATTTCAATATATATGTCCAGAAACCGAAGGCAGGTATTAGAGAGGGTTTCATGAGTGAAGGCGAGTCCTGGGTAGCCATGATTAAATTCAACCACCATTTTTTCCACCACGTCATATATTGCACACCCTGCTTGTGCACAAACCAGAAAGTCATCGACATACCTGAAGCACATGCAGTGATGCCAAGCGGTAACAGTTTCCTGCAAAGAACGATCGCCTTTTGCAAGAAAAATGTTGCACAGTACTGGCGCAATGCTAGAGCTAATACTTATCCCATCCCTTTGCAAAAGCCCTGTGCCTCCAAACTGGACATACAGAGAAGACAGGTATACCTTTAACAGGGCAAGCAAGTCAGTTGTGCTGAATTTCATGAGTTCATGAACTTCACACAGCCGTAATAATCAAGGCTTTCTTCCACTGTCTGTAGCACTTGACCGCGCGGAACACTACAAAACAAGTCCTGGACATCGATTGAAAAACATGTCAATTTTGGGTCTTTTTTGAGGAAGCACACCACCTCTTTCGAGTTGTGGATCAGAAATGGGCCATCCAACGGAAGCAGGTTCAAAAGCCCTTGTAAGAATCGAGACACTTCTTGTTGCCATGTGCCATGATCTTTCCACAGTTCTCCGGAAAGGGGAGGCCAGTTTTTTTGACCGAGGAAAAGAGTTTTAGCGAAAGCTGCTTGCCGTTTCTTACCACTTTTCCTAACTTCTTAAGGCCTGCGTCTTCACAAAGCTTTCCGGCTTGGCTTCAAACCTTCCTAATCCTTTTTTCTTCTAGCTTCTCTTTTTTACAGAACTGATTGGAGATTGCTTCCAACGCCTTCGTCTTGTGCTAAGCTCCTAACACCACAAGCGAAGAAGAACAGAGAAGAGAAAGGAATCGTGCATGGCGCCCAAGAAAACCAAGGAATTTTTGCACGATATTGACATGAGGCTTTTGCAACCCGAAAATACGGGTTACTCTGTGGTGTTAGGAGCAGCTGAGTACGAAGGTTACGAAGCATGCTGTATATAGCTGACTTGAACAGCGCCGAAAGCTGTACGGCGGTTGAGTTGGAAGAGCGTCACATGCAATCCGGGGAGCTCAAATGGCGAGTCGGTGCTCCCGAGGAGATTTTCAAGGTGAGTACACACTAAACACAAATCAACCCAGATGGGTGTCTTTGGCTTGTCCTCTAGCGACCTCCCCAAGGAGGTTATATAATACTGCAGTATTGTATAACCTCCTTGGTCCTCCCTAATCGAGGTTCGAAATACACCGCGAGATTTCGAGTAGATTTCCACACCGAAATATACGGAGCGCTTGCGTTTGGCAAAGGGAGCAGATTTGGTGTAGATTTTTACACCAAAAAGTACGAAGCACTTAATGCGGTTGACAATGGGAGCAGATTTGGTGTAGATTTTTACACCAAAAAATACGAAGCACTTGCGGTTGACAATGGGAGCAGATTTGGTGTCGATTTTTACACCAACAAATACGAAACACTAGCGGTTAGCAATGGGAGGTTTCAAGCGCGGCGATACGCTGAGCGGTGGCTGCGCCGTCGTGTGTATGCAGGCGGCAAGAATTCGTAACGCCGGAATCCAGGAAGAAGAGGAGGTGATGACAGCGGTCCATTTTTCTATATTGCGTTTTTGCTCTTTCTTACAGCGCTACTAGAACTGCTAACGAAATAGGCAGTACGGTGCTAGTTCGTTAATCCCACCAATCAGGCTCGAATGCGCTTTGTAATCAAGAACAAAGCACAATCGAACCTTAATGGTGAGATAAACCAACTATCCCCGTTCCGTCCATGCCGTTACGAAGTAGTACTGTAAGGAAGAGGGCAAAAACGCTGGATAGAAAGTGCATCGGACCGCGGTCTTCACCTCCTTCTGGATGCCTGCGTCACGTCGCAGCGTACTGCCGTACATCGCGGACACAAAACGAGACCGGTGGCGCCGGAAAGGAAACGTCTTTAATCTGACTCCCCTGTGCATACGGCACTTCTGTAAAAAATACACAAATCATGGCTGCGGCGCTAGCCGAAGGAACCTTGACGGGGTGGCCCGCAATGGGCAAAAAAAGCAGAGTTGGGGAGACGGCAGGCAATGAAACCGAAAACAAGACCGTCGTAACAGATTGACGTACCGAATTCCTGCAACACATTCTTTTTCTTCTTCTCGTAAAAGTATACCATCTCTTCTCTGTGGTCCAAAAACCGAATCCCTGAAGTTTGATCCTGAACGGGGCACAAAGAAGCCACTTGCGGGCAGCTCCACATTGGACAAATAATGTTTGCTATCTGTGTGCCCTTAGAAGTTTTTAAAAAGAATACTTTTATATACTGTATGCTTAATGTCCGTTCATTACTGTCACTTATTTTTGCAGTCCTTAATGGACCTTTTTAAAGAAGTTTTTGAATACCACGCTCTACTCACACATTGAAAATATTTTTCGAGTACCATCTTCATCCAGTATATGAGTCCTCAAAGTCGCAATATAAAAGCAGAATGATTCGCAGTAAGGATCACACAAAAACGTGGCATATGGCTTGTGCTCCGTGGTTTTATTTTCGAACAAATATATAGTTCTTGTATTTTACCTTCATAGTGCAAGGTAGCTATGTAAGTTTGTTAGCCATTTTTTCTCCGCGACTGCAGTTTTAAGCACTTTACAAAAACATGGCTTCCTCACGTCCTCAAAACACTGTTCACAATTTCACTTGTGCATGCGACATACATTAATTCCATTAGACGTTCGAAAACACTGAATTACACAGACCACTGTTACAAATAGCACTGGATTATCACAAATGTCAGTTGCTAAGCTACACACATAACTGAAATATTAACACCAGCAGCACTAAAAGGCCGCTTAACTGTGGCATGCCAAGTTTATTCAATTGAAAAGAAACTGAACAGCCTGCGTAAAGTAAACAAAAGGTCATGAAGACGTGTAGATTACAATTTAATTTTTAAAATAGAGGAAAATAAACATTTGCAACCACAATTCTTGGACAGGTATTAGAGATAGGGGCGAACTTGAAATCAGCACCTAAAATTAATCAAAACGATATAATAGCAAATCTTGAAAAATAATGCAGAGATGACTTCAGAACTTCTTCCCTAGACTTCAGGCTAACTGGCGCACTCAGATAAGATTAGCTAAAAAAATGTTAGGCACCAGACAATATGATTTTTTTAAAAAAATCAGCGTCTAATTCCCAATGGCTAACTTCAAGATGCAAATCTACAAACTACAGTAAAAGTAATACTAAACAGACATCCTAGAGGAGCCCACTAAATCTACAGTAAATTATCACAGGTATCCGGCCTCTAACGTTTGTGTTTGTTCTTGAGAAACACATAGTACGAACATACCCTTAGAAAACGTATAAAATGCTTTCAATTTAACACAAATTCACATAAAAACATCACAAAACAAAACTTTACACTCAATATATGAAGGCCTATGCTCTTCAGAAAGTTTATGAGCCCTGAAAAATATGTTAGCCACCCATTTCAAGAAGCCTGTCGCGAATAAAGTGCAGCACTCATAACTTATATGGGAAAAAAATTAGTATACAGAAACAGGAATAAAGAAATAGACTGGAAACACATGCACACATGCACACCTGCGCTTCAATCTAACAACTAATGACATGCTGAAACACAAGGAATTAGTCAACCTGGTATTACCTCGATTTTCGGCTCTACAAGCAAAGAAAAACACATTGCCAAAGGTCAAAGCGATAAGGGCACAGGCATTCTGTTTGAACGGGAGAAAGGCATACATCACCTTCATTTTAGGACGAAGTGAAGTAAACTTCCAGAATAGTTCCCATGGCAACTGATCAGACTAAAGAACTAGTAACTTTGTGATTAAATAAGTAATTGAATTTCTGAAGCTCTGTGTCTAAGCGCATTTCTGCTTGAAAACTGAATGGTTCGCCAAATCCATAATAATTATCAATTTTGTTTTTCTAACTGCAGGATTTGTATAACAAATGCTAGCAACTGCATCATGTGGCTGAACGGGAAAACTATTAAAAACAGAAAGAAATTGAGAAAATGCTGACAGTGCTCCCAGGAACGTGTCCGAGCTAGATGCAAAAAGATAAAAACCTTGACTAGGCAGGCAGAGACAAGAAACCGGTGGGGTAATGACTCTTAGGGTCAGCGAAATGTCGCTGTTCCCGTTTGTCATGTCTTTCCACGCTGCCACATAATGCAATTACACCATTTGTCAAGATTTAGAGCCCAAGGAACTCGCTTCTCAGCCTTGTTGTGCGTCGTTAGCATTCGAGACCTCTTGAAGGTACAGAAAATCTTGCCCTGACCACCGTGAATGTTGGACGTCCACGGATGCTCAGACGCCCTATTACATCACTAAGGTGGCAGAAGAAGCAGCTTTGAAGGAAAGATGAAGTGGCTTTTAAAAACCGATGAGCTCAAAACCATCGAAGCATGGTTTATTTTAAATCAAGCCTATAAAAGCACTCTCAAGAAAGGTCAGCAGACAAGAGTGCCTTCTTTAGATTTTTCAAACGGAACACCCACAAGGCTGCAAACAGCAGAAACTTCCCAGAAGTGTTGAGGTTTTCACTACAAGGTGCTGGCCAATGAACAGGAAAACTGCGCCAAGGGCACAGGGTAAGGTAAAATTAGAAAAAAATCGTTTTTTTTTCTTTTGGAATTTTAGAAGTTCAATTCTTTCTACACATGTTCCATGATCGCACTTTCCTCAGAAAGCCATATTTACGGCTGAAAAACGCTTTTTCCGAAACCAAGTAGTGAGCGGCCACGCCCCCTTTCAGGATTAACGTCAATTTTTTCAACCAAAAAGTCCACCACCTGATTTCAAAACTAGTCTAAAATCAGCTACATATAAAAAATTGTCTGGCAACTATTGTACAGCTCCTCTTTTTTAGCCAAGACAATCCTGAGACGCTTTGCACGTTTTTTCCACGTTTCTGCAACCTCCATGCAGCTGCGTCCGAGTGCTATCCCTTTCGATCAGTATTGTAAATTGTGCCGGTGTTGGTTGCTGCTGATAAGTTGAGATGCCCAGGGCAAAGAAGGCCTTCGTCAGGCGTGAATTTCACGGCAACCGCTACGCTCATCGTGAAAAAGCAAAAGGATGTCCACGACCGAATGAGATCCCGAACGCCGAACGCGCCAGCTCCTCGACATCGAAGCTTTCAAGATTTTCTCTGTGCTTCCAGGAAGAGGATGTGCTACAGAGCAGCAGCCAATATGCCTTAATGGACATGGACGGCATTTGTGCCGCAATTACACAGATTTGTGTGTGCAGAGAGTGCGGTGGAAGTGTTGAGCTCATCGAAATTGTGACAAAACGGGTAGGTGTTGCAAGCGTTTACAGTTTGAACTGTGAAGTGTGTAGTGCCGCACAACGATTTGAGACGTAGAAGAAAACTACTTCTGGCCTCTATGAAGCCAACTTCAGGTTAGTGTATGCCTTGAGGTCCATTGGTAAGGGAATGGCTGCAGGAAATATACTCTGTGCTATGCTAAACCTTCCTAAGCCGCCGACAAAGTTTGCGAAGTACAATCAAGAGCTTCTAGGTCACATCGAAGCTGCTGCTCAGGAGTCGATGAAAAGGGCAGCTGGCGAAGCTGTGCAGCTGAATGAGGGGGATAAAGACATCGCAGTTGCTCTTGATGGAAGCTGGCAGAAGCGAGGCCATACTTCCAATAACGGCATAGTCTCTGCGACCAGTGTAGACTCTGGGAAAGTGCTGGATGTGGAGGTTTTGTCTAAACGTTGTCCAAAGTGCAGCATCAAGGGTACAAACAGTGACCCCCTTCATAGAGAGGTGTGCCAAAGCAACTACCAAGGCACCAGCGGTGGAATGGAAGTCGCAGGAGCACTGAAAATTTTCGGCAGGAGTGAGGAGCTTCACGGCGTTCGATACGTCAAATACCTTGGGGATGGTGACAGCAAGGCTTTTATGGCTGTGAAGGCACAAATGCCATATGGTGATTCCGTTGAAATATCCAAGGTTGAGTGCATAGGGCACGTGCAAAAAAGGATGGGCACAAGGTTACGAAGGCTAAAAAAAGGAAACAAAGCAGGAAAACTCTCTGATGGAAAGAGCCTCTCGGGCCGAGGCCGACTGACTGATGCAGTAATAGACAAGCTCCAGACGTACTATGGTTTGGCCATCAGAAGAAATGTAGGAAACCTGGATGAAATGCGAAAGGCCGTTTGGGCAACCTTCTTCCACTTATCGGCCACAGACGATGACCCATGCCATGGGCTTTTCCCAAAGGGACCTGATACGTGGTGTGCCTTCAACAGAAGTCAGTCAGAGGGCAAGCCATTTTTCCACAAGGAGAGTTTGCCTGCATCTGTCTTGGAGGCTATCAAACCCATTTATAGGGAGCTATCGAAGGCTGAGCTCCTAGAGAAGTGCCTGCATGGGCGAACTCAAAATGCAAATGAGTCGTTCAACCATGTTGTTTGGGAACGAGCGCCAAAGAATGTGTTTGTTAGGCTTCGGACCCTACGGATGGCAACACTGGATGCTGTTCTTTCATTTAATGATGGTAGCATCGCACGGGCCAACGTTTTGAAGGCGTGTGGATTGAACCCAGGGAGCAACACCATCAAGTGGCTGAGGGAAGCTGACCATAAGCGCATGTACTTTGCGGACCGAGCAACACGACAGCTTACAAAAGAGGCCCGACAGTCAAAACGACAAGCCGAAAAGCGAAAAAATGACGGCGACAGTGACTACGAAGCAGGGGGCTATTAAACCAATTACTATGGAGGCGTTTCTGCGAATAAAAAATGGTTTTTCACATCTTTTTTTTCTTTACGCTCTATTATCTCAAAACAGTGTTTTTCTTACAAAGGTACCATTATTTCCAATGCCTTTCAAGACAGACGGCTGATTTTTTTTTGCAATCATCTACATAAGTGTTGCCAACTACTGAACTAGAATTAAGCAATTTCACTGAGCAGTTATTCTGTTATGAATTTTGAAATGCGCAAAGAAAGGCCAGATTTGTGTACTACCGGAAAAAATTTTATTAAAAATCGAATTTTCAACACATTTCAAATATTCTAGTTCAGTAAAAAGAGCACAAAATTTGGCAAACAATGATATATGTATTATTAGGCTACTGTTATTAGTTAGTGAGAAACATGTACCTCAACATGGCCTAAAATGCATGGGAAGTATAGGGCTTACCCTGTGAGGAGGCATGTTGTAAGTACTTTGTGCTGCAAAATTAAAAACGAAATATCACTTACATTACTAACACTCGTAGAACTGCAAAGAAATACTGTCACGTTTCAGTGCCATGCACAATATGACCACACAATCCTAGGGATGAATTTAGGGGGGGGGGGGGTCTCCCCTCCCCAAAAAGTGAGAAATTTTACATCGAAAAACCATGCTCAGCCCAATTTTTTCATGAATAAAGTCAAAGAAATGCAAGGTTCAAACATGTCAATGACCTATTTTTAAAGATAATGGTAACCAGGCTAATGTACTTGGAGCTATCAACACTGTCTAGCTTCCACTTCATTGCCCACCACTATGTGCAGGAGGCCTTGGCGACAAGTTTTGTATCAAAATTTTTTCGTTCATGATTCGTTGTTATGGATGAATCACTTTGCAACAATTTTGCTCAGAAAACAAAGTGTCCATATTACAGAGGCATGACTGTACATATGATTTATCCATCACAGCCATGATCACATTTAGTGGGCCACCACAACTATTCAAAAGTTAAGCGAAATGCTGCTATGGTTTCGCTACCAAAGATTTGAAAACCATATTGTAGCTGTAGGGACGGAACGTGTACCAAAAAAAGTGGTAAAGGGGCTTTTATACTACCCAATAACTTGGGCTGAAAGCAACAAAAAAAAAAACTTAGACACATTTTCGCCAATTTGACAAGGTAGAGTGAGAAGCAAATCAGAGGCTCAAAAAGAGAAATTATAAAAATTGAACACAAAATTGAATTGTAAAATTGAAAATTGAAAATTGAAATTGAACTGCAGTTCAGCGCTCGTGTTTTTCTCTTTCCGTCCTCTGTCCGTGTCTAGAATGCGCTGCTAAAATATCAAATATCACCCTCTTAAAGTACAATATCACCCTCTTCCCATTGGACCACGAAAAGCTGTCGAACATCCAGCGGGTGCCTGGCGACGGATGTTTAAACGTCCGTTGGATATCTGTAGAAGTCCGCAAATGTCTGACCGATGTACGTCGGTTGTCCGAGGGACGTCCGGCGCAAAGAAATTGGCGGTCCAGAGAAGGTCTCGCGGACGTCGGAACCGGACAATCGGACGTGCTATTTCGGACGTGTTTTTTTTTTCAGGCGGCCACGGGACGTCTTGCGGGATGACAGATGTCCGCTGGATGCGGATCGCCGATTTTTTTAAGCGGACGTCTGCACGGCATCTCGTGGTTTGACCTGTCTTGACTCCAGGATGTCAACAGGACATTCCCAGGAACAGCGGCTATAATTGCAGTAATAGCACCCCCCTTTGAATCCCTGCTGTGGAAGGCAGGCTGCTTTCATTATGTGCAGATATTCACACACCTGTCATGAGTGCTTAAACAGTGTGGGCTCTTGTCAATGGCACCAACCAGTAGTCTCCTTGCTCAAGGTACCTTCTTGGTCAAACAAGCGTGAAACAAGAACACTAAGTTTTTTTACTTCATTCCGTACCTAAAGAGGAGTGCATAAATTACGCACACACATCACTGACAAGTTTTGCTGGAAGAAGGTAGTGTAGCATTTTATTAGAAGAATGCATCCAAACGTACAATCCTACAATTGAGACAAAATATTATTTACAATAACTAATGTCTTTATTATAACAAATTCAAAATTCTCCATAACGGCACACCATTTAGGCTATCAATATAACCAATGGTCAGCAGAGAACCCTATTCAAAGCAGAAAATTCTCAGTGCACACTGATATTCTGACAGAGAGATCAGAGCCGAAATTAGTACAGCAAGATCACAGAAGACCTACAAGCATTAAGGAGGTTTCAGACCTGCTAAAAGCTACAGGTACTTTAAGTACAAGGCACAAATCACAGCTCAAACAGATGCAAGCAGTACTATCACACGAGATCAGATGAAATTTTTAAAAGCCTGCAAAGTAACCACCACCCGTGCTCGGCCAAGGAAAAATAACAGGTTCATGAAAATATAGGTAACCAGTACTACTAGGAAATTGTGTTGAAAGTGCGACAAAGCAGAAGTAAACCTCAACTAAAAGCAGCCTCTGTCCAAAAAATGCATGGCAAGCAAGTTCACGGAGCGCTACTAGTCTAATATGACTAAGAAGATCTAATACTAGACTAAAAAAATGTGAACTATTAAATTGCAGAAAGCACCACTGGCTCTGGAACTATGCGTTAGCGACTGACTGTGGTTAACCTTTCGCAAAAATCAACAGTACACACAAGTAATCGCATACTTTCATTTACAAAGGCTCCATGCAGTCAGCATATGAGATGCAAATATCTTTTCGAATCCCTTGAAGGAAGCTTAACATAATACGATGACACAATAGAGCACATTACTATTGGAATACCAAAATTCAGCTTCTGAAATCTGGTCACTAATTAGAGAGTAATTACTGATTAGCATACACATGAATGCAGCCATACAAGGGAATGCCTTGCAGCTTTCAAAGAAAATTTGCCTATGAAAAAATTTGTCCGGTACACATTGGAAGTTTCCCCTAATGCATGGGCTAATATCATTCCCACTTCAAGCTGTCAATAAATTCAGGCTCATTCTTGCTAGTGAAAGCTTCCCAGGGTGGGAAGAGTGACTACCGCAAACAGGTTTTTGTCTTAGGTTTGAGCCTTTGACCATGATTTTTCTTTCAGTTGCAGAATTCCTGAGACAGCTCTACAAATTTCCTCTGTAATTTATTGCTCCACACAGAAACAGCTGTTAATGAAAATTATGCATTGAATTAAAACCTAATTCATTTAGGAATTTCTCCAAATACACAGGAATTTTAAACTAAACCTTCTATTATACAGCTGAAAGTTACATGCAGTTGGCCTAAAAAATAGTCTAAACTACAAAATGCGATGTGCCCACAAACAAAGGCTTATTTAGGAAGGAACTAACCGTATCCATGAACAAATTTTTCTGAGAGAAATTCCTGTTGGCCCCCATTTTTTCAACAAAGAGAGTTCAATAAATGCAATCATTAAATATGGCAGCCCCTCCATATTAATCTGCTCCTATCTGCACCTGCAAAATGCACTGGCACAGGACTTATTAGGTATTAGGTGACCACAACAGCGTATGACAAAGCCAAAAGCCTACACAGGTACCGTGGAGCTTTCATTTTTTCACATGAAAGTGTTAGTCGTTCTGTAGACATCAGCCACGGAAGCTCAAAACCATACAGGTGGTTTTATAGGGTAATCAGAGATTAAAAAAGAGGTAATTTTGAGCTTGCATCTCACAAACTCCATCCTGTAACAAAACAGTGCACGGTACTATGTAGGTGCCCATTACTACCCCATTCAAATTGAATTATTCTTGAACACCAGAAAGACATTCAAAAAAAGAAAGCATCAAGGTGCACACATGGCATCTGAGTTATAGTGTGCATTCACAAATGTTAATTAGCCATAAGGTGATTAGGTGGCACTCAACGAAAATCACAATAGCAAGAAAGAACGTGTCGAACTTCAGTTAACACATGCAGGCAACGAATGTAATGTGGACTGCGAACACAAACGAGACTCTTAGGCAGCCCAAAACAAATGACCAAATTGTATGGAGCAGCAAAAACTTCCCACAAGTGCAAACCAGCAATTGCTCCTTATGGTCCCAAGCCTTGAGCACCTGACCACCGCTCTGGCTTGTCCTCAGCTACATCATTGCGGTCATGCACATAATGGCAGCAGGGATGTTTCTGTATGCTTTTCAATCACCACCTAAAAGAACACAGGAGAATGGATGTTGAAAAATACAGTGAGTGCATATTGAAAAAAAATTCTGAGCAACAGAAAAGGTGCAGCTATACATAGTTACAGTAATATAGTAGAAAGAATGTGTTTTTGCTCCCCTTTTTGCCAGAAGGTATTTAGAAACAAAGCTATTTCAATCATTTTGGTTCTCATTTACAAGAACAAAATTACACCCAGCACAAGCCCACCTGCAAAAAGAGAAACAGAAATTTGTGGTAGCCACATTGCAGAAAATCATTCATGATCAGCCGTCTATACTGACTGAAAACGCGAAAGTATATAGTGTAAAATGGAATTTTCATGCATAGCACTCAAAGTAGTGAAAACCATGAATAAGTCACAGTGCTGTGCCTAATAACATTACCATAATAAAGCAGAATCAAAGTGAGAAAACCTCTTCGCAATACATGCATCTTTCGCTGCCGGGCAAAGCCACGAATTATCGCATTTTTTGCTAGGCAAAAAAAAAAATTGACGAAGGTGACCTTAGCGTCTTTTAATGGAGGGTCGACCTTGTACGACCTCATACGGTGCAGTAGGATTTCAACCGCTGGGGGCATTGGTTGCGAATCCGGCAGCGTGAATTTGACGCGCCATGTGTACTCTCACTGGCGCGCTGCCATTCGCGGTATGTTGAAAACATGTGCTCAAACCGTTTCGCGCGGTTTCTTTAGGGCAAGAAAAATATTTACGCTCTTTAAGACTTTTTCCGTCGTGTAACTACCTAATTCAAACTCTACGCCTATATGCAGAACTTTAGAATTTGGCTGTTTAGTAATACTATCAGTATGAATAAAGTACCGTCATTAGTTTGTAAATGAACAACTTTATTTTCACTGCGAACACATTTGCCAGTTTTTTTTTCAATGAAATTATATCCGACGTTAGCTGGGAAAATTTGAATAAATCCTGAAAATTTTTAGAGAAAACTAGGTGTTAATATTTCACCTTGTTTGGGGAGAGTGACAAGTCAGATGTTATAAATATAACGCATTTTCTTCGAATAACTCATAATCAGCTTTTTTAACTGTCACTGCTGGGCGCTTTACCGCACTCAGAAATTTGCAGTTTTTCTTTAGTAGCAGCCAAATCAGTGCTTACATTTTCAAAATGCTCAGCGCTAAAGGCCGAGGACATTGCGCCTATCGCAGCGATAAAACCAAAAGTGGCTGGCCTAAGGACCGATGCAGCTACTCTCAGCGTGCACTGATGGCGCCGCTGAGGGAGACTGGCTCAGCCTCTACGAACGCGTTAGTACCTATAACAGGTGGCACCCTATACCTTAATGCTCGCCAGTGCCATACTATTAACATATACTATTGCCGCTGTCAAGGCAAATGCACTGTCTGCCTTTTTAAAACTTCGGCTTCTTTCCTCAAGTTTCGCGTCCGGACTTTGCGTTGCCACGCTCGGCTTCCCTCGCTCTGTGCCAAGTCGCTGCGTCAGACACCGCCCTTGTTCGCGATCCCGCAGCCTATCATCAGCCTCCCTATCTTTAGACGGACGTCTTCACGACGGTGATGGCCTCCGATCTCCGTCCCGCCAAAATTGGCCACCTTCAGTGCATTCTAGAATCTCTTGGGATATTTTCAATCTCATTAACATCCCGCCGGGCCACGCTCTCACTGTGACGCACCGAATTGACACCGCGAATGCGTCTCCTATCCGCAGTCGACCTTACCGAGTCTCGCACGCAGAGTTACAGGTCCTCAACGCCGAGGTTACAAAATTGCTTGCTAAGAACATTATCGAACCCTCCCACAGTCCCTATGTCCCTCCAGTAGTCCTTGTGAAGAAAAAGGACGGCTCATAGAGTTTTTGTGTTGATTATTGCCACCTGAATAATATCACCAAAAAAATTGGCTGTGGCTTAGCTCTGGTTCACCCTAGTTGAATTGCGAAAGCTTTGTTTCCTCGGCACGTCGTCTACGCAGTACGCAGCGTCTCATTCCGACGCTCTTGAGAACTCAAAGCAGTCTCTTCCGCAGTTGAAGAGTCACTCCGGGACGTGGCACGACTTCTTCTAGCCGAATCTTCGTTACGACGCTTCTCGAGTTGTGCGGCGCGTTCTTCTGGCGTTTCTTGAGCGCGTTGTCTCTTCCTCGCTTCGTTCTATCGTTCTTGCATCTCTTTCGCGCTCTTCATAACGACTACAGTACACTGAGGCGAAGCGCATATATATATATATATATATATATATATATATATATATATATATATATATATATATATATATATATATATATATATATATATATATATACATACGGCGTTGCCCAGCAACACCGCAGCCGACATACGGCATACGACATGCCGAAATGGCTCGCTGGCTGGCGTAGTAAAGCTTTCGCTTTAAAAGGGTGTGTGCCCCTACCATCGAATCCACGACGCCTTTGACTGCCTCTGCGGTGCGAAGTCCTTCTCCATAGATCTTCGCTCCGGCTGTTGGCAGATAGCAATGGATGACCAGACCCTTGAGAAGACAGCGTTTGTGGCACCTGATGGGCCGTATCAGCTCATAGTTACGCCTTGTGACCTAAGAAACTCGCCGGCAAGTTTGGTCACGAACCCTGCGCCACCTATTGCAGCTTTCACGAATCTAGAGGGGAAGCGCCGAGTGCTGCATAACGCTTTCAGATGCTTTCACGGCAATGCAACGATGGCGAGTACTACAGAAAATGATCTAAGAAATTTCAGGAAGCAAAATACACAACTGCCAGTTATGCTGCATCCAAAATTATCTCAGCGTACTATTACCTAGCGACTGGGTTGAGAGGCACGCTACAACTTTTTTTTTAATCCAAGAACTGGCATTCAGTAAGATTTGCTGCCAATCTGCCTCGTGCGCTGCAGTTTCAGCCGTACATGTGGCGCCATCTGGGAGGCGTAGCGGGAAAAAAGCGGCTGTTCCGATCAGACGCCGCCGCTGCAGCTGACGCTGTGCTCCTCTGACCTCGTCGTGACTCTTCGCAAGAACAAGCTGGAAATTCCTCGTAAAACGCCCACCTCGTTTACTGTTGCGTTTATGGCCATCCCACGCCTGAGTTAGGGTACACTGCTTTTTATTTGGGCTGCGCATTTGTCATGTTTTTTTCCGGGACTGCGCAGTCACAGCACGACCTATCGCATGAATCGAGCGCGGGGCAAGCAAAAAGAGCCACTGAGCTGTAAATTCAGATGACGCTTTTAGAGTCAGACTGTTTTGCACACATGCCTGATGTGACGCCTCAGGGCAAGTCTTCAGACATGACCCGCGTTAATGAGCGAACGCGACGTCTGTCCGGCCTGCAGAAACGCTTTCCTTTGACCTGCTGACTGTTTCTATCACCGCTCCCTGCTGTTCTTAGCGTTTGCTTCTGGGTAGTTTATCCTGCCGTAGACTCACGCCACTGGTAGCAAAGCTCATAGCAACAGTGCTTTCTTGCTTGCTTGCTAGGCGTTCGATCTAGATTCCCACAAGAACCAAGATAAAACACCCGTTGAAACAAGCAAGTCGATTTACTGTTGTCTCGAGGGGTGCCATAATAGCTGAAAAAATGCCGCTGGGAAGCAGTTAAAGATTACGTTTTATCGTTTTCCCTGGAAGTCATACGAGTGCAAAACGAAACAGCGCTGCCGAGAGCAGTACGGCGTGTAGGGTAAACAGGCCAGCGTGGAGAAGCGATAGAGATAGTTGTCAAGTGAGAGCTGTGTACACAAAAAGTAAACAAATCTGCGCCGCACGCGCGAGTCTCAGGCACTTTCCGAGAACAAAGTGCGCGAGCGACTAGCATTGGCCTAATCTACAAAACAAAAAAGCACTGTATATACAAAGCAGCGTGTGCGTAGCACCCTGTCGCTAATAATCCCGCACGCGGCACACTGCAAGCAGCCTGGGTGATGCACCTGGCCGCATATCGTCTGAACTATGCACGCGCTGAGCGTTCACGTCACTGCGCGCAATACCTGACGATGAGGAAGAGGGATTTCAAGCTCGATGTCTGTACCGAGTGCTCGAAACCAACAGACGGTGAAGAAATGAGCCGTAAAAGAATTAAACTCGCGTTAAAAATTAGCCTGCACATATCTCGAAGGTGTCCGCGGACATTGCTGCCCAGAAAGGTTCACCGCACGCATCATGTATGCACAGGCTTAGGGTCGCAGAATCTGCGACCGTGCACCAAACTGCTGTTTTTAAAAACGCGCCAACATTTCCATTCGTCCGAAAGCTACATCATCACGCGCTGATGACGTTAATTAAGCCGGTCATGCATGCTGTTCTTTCCAGATACTGCGCTCAAGCGCGACCCCGCAGTCGTTTTGACTGAGCGAGCGAGAAAGCAAAAGAACCGCGGCGGTGACCGAACCTGCTTGTGAATACCGACGACGCTTTCAGAGCGATGTTGTAGTTGCACATATGCCTGACCCGGCCTCTCAGGGCAGATCTTCAGATGCGACCCATGTTACTAAGAAAGTGTGTGGTCTGCCCGCCCCGCAAAAATATGTTTTTTTTGCAGCACCTTTCCAATGGCTGTTTGGGTGTAAACTCCTAAAACGAAGCGCCGCCAGCAGAAGCTCTCGCGACAAGAGACGCACCCAAGGCGCCGGGGTACAAAAAGCGCGCCTGGCGGAGAACGGGCTGTGTCTTGCATTGCTTTTAGTCTATTTTGAAACACAAACACGGTGTATGCGAATGTGCATGCGACGCAAACACAAAAGCGGCAGAAAGAAGCCCTGTTCTAACGCGCTGACGCTGTCGGGAAGCACGCATTTCACGGCTCCTTCCGCTGTCGTGAGAGGCAGCGGACCGCCGCTTTCCGCGCGCGCCGCGCGTGAGGTGGCGCCACTTGTTCTGGAGCAGTGGCGCCACCACACCAGCGCACGAGGCGGATAGCACACACATGTCCGTAGAAGTTTTCTGAAAATCGAAATTACGAAAAAGCTGGATTTTCTCCCCTGCTGGAGGCGCGGCCACGCCTTGAGGGGTGCACTGTGCAGGTCGCGCAGGGAAGTGCAAAGAACACGCTCCACTATGTGGTTGCATGAAGTCTGCACTCATGCTGCATGCTGTAAGGTTTCTGGCGACAGCCGGTGGTCTGATTCAGCTGCGTATTCGGCCAGGACACCTGCAACCGGGGTCACTGTTTGGCGATAGGCATCTGGGTTCCCACGGCCGGTCCTCGCGAGGTTTATTGGATTCGAGACGGAGGATTCCACTGCCGTTTGTAAACCTTGTTCTCGGACGATCTACCGTGCGGCACGGAGGCAGTTAGCGACCGCCAGAACCGAGCAGGGGTGACTCACCCCTTCAACTATGCCTGCTCGCCGGCGCCTCGCCCATTCGGACTTCCCGGAAGACGTGTCCGGCTGGAGCGTGAGAACTGTCGTTCGGACGCGAAGACAACGCTCTCTCTGGTGGGGGCGATTGTCCAGCGGCACCCTCTTTCTCCGGCGAGGCATGTGACGGGGGCGTGTCCCTATGTGAAGTGGTGTGTGTGTGTGTGTGTACGACAACGCAAGTTAGGCCACGCCCAACCTGGCGAAGACTTCCTCGAACCTGGGGAATCCTAGGGACCGGACCCTTTTTAAACCGGACGACGAGTGCCGTGAAAGAAGAATCCTCGATCATCCTCAGATCTTCTCAGATCCTCCGACCTTCCCCCATCACCCTCCAATGGGTTCCAAAATCTTGTAAATAATGTAAAATAAACCCCCTGTACAGTTTCCTTCATAACCAAGTCCGACAACGTCATTCGAAGAAGGGACCTGCGGCGCTGAAAGAGTCAGCTCACTCAAGGACCCCTCATCTCTAACAACTGGTTGGCAGCAGCTGGAATGGACCGTGCGACATCGTGCTTTCTCAACCGGTAAGCGTTTCGGCATTTTGCTATAGGATTCGCCAGGCTTCAGATTTTGAGAGAATAATCTAGAATCACTGGGAAGTGTATGTCAATTGAGAAAGGGTAATCTCACGACATTTTGAAGATAGCATTGCCAAAGCGGAGAAGGCATTGTCATGGACCTTATGAAATTGTCAAAATCGGACTTGCTGTTGTTATGCGAGAAACTGTCAATAGAAGTACAGGGCAAAATTACAAAACTTGAAATATGCAAGACAATTGAAAAACACGTAGATGACGATCAGCTGGTAGATACGTGGAATTTGGTACAGGAAGAAAAAAGAAAAAGGGAAGCGGAATGGGAAAAAGAGAAAGAACGGCAAAAGTGGGAAGCTGAAAAAGAAGAAAGAAATCTAAAGCGATTGCAGCTTGAAAGCGAAAATCGAAAAAAAGGCGACAGTTCGAGAGCCGGGTCTCCTGAAAGAGCAAGCGATGTACAATCATATAGAATGAACAGATTCATGCAGCCCTATGAAAGTGACATAGGATTGAAAGGGACATAGGATTGTACCTGGGGAACTTTGAGAGAACTTGCGAAAGGGAGAACTTTGCTCGCAGTACATGGCCGCAACGGCTTCTGACACTCTTGCCATGAGAAGTAGCTGAAGTCATAGCGAGACTTAGCACACAAGACGCAGCTGACTACGAAAAAGTCAAAGCCAGCCTGCTAAAAAGGTACCGGCTGTCAGCCGAAGCTTTTCGACAGCGCTTCAGGAACGCAATGAAAAACGATAGCGAGGGCTATCCGGATTTCGCGTATGGACTAAAGACGAATCTGCTAGAGTGGCTAAAAGGAGCCGAGACAAAATCATTGAGTGTTTTTGCCTTGAGCAATTTTACCGAAGCATTCCCCAAGTGGTGAAACTGTGGGTTCAAGACAGGGAAAAAGTCGACACAGTTGAAAGGGCCGCTGAGCTAGCAGAGGAGTGCGTTTCGCGCAGAAGGTTGAGCACTGAAGAGGGTGCGTCACACGCTCGAAACGCGATGCGAGATAAAGGGCCTAGCAGAAAGACGCGAAGTGCTAGAAGTTCGGAGCAATCAGAGGCAACAAAGGTAGCGCCAGAAAAGCGTGAAGAACAGGCGAAGAGACAGGGAGCAGACAAAGCCGCGAAAAAAGAGTTTGAGGCTAGTAGGCCATTTAGTTGCTACAACCGCAATGGTGTCGGGCACTTTGCAGCCAAGTGTACAAAGCAACGTTTGGTGTTCTCGTGCGTCGAGGATAACGACGAGAATCTAGAGCTCCTTAAGCCATACCTGCACGAGCTGCACGTTAACGGGAAACCGTGCAGGGTGCTTCATGATAGCGCCGCGACGATGGACGTTGTCCACCCGTCTTACGTGTCAGTGGACGATTTTACGGGGGAAGTCTCGTGGATAAAACAGGCAGTAGAAGAACACAGTGTATGCCTTCCCATAGCTAGAGTGATAATTTGTGGACCGTTTGGAGAGCTAATCACTGAGGCCGCAGTTTCGAAGGCCGTGCCACTTCAATATCCTTACCTCTTCTCGAATCGATCAGACCAATTGCTACGCGAGAGAGGCCAGAAACTCGGAAGCGGGGTGATACAAGCTTTGACAAGATCGAAAACTCGTCAGCTCGCATCTCAACTAAGTCAGATTCCCAACCTCAGGTAGCCAGAGACGCACCAGTCAGCATATCGTTGCAATCAAATGAGGAGGGAAGTGAACCAATGAGGAAGGAAAGCCAGACAGCTGACCGAGCAAATGAGCGACGAGGGACTTCAACCACTAAGTCGGTAGAGGAATCAGAAAACGCTGAAGGATCCGTTTTATCTCCAACATCGCGTAGTTTTGATCGCCTCCTGCAGGTGAACAGGGAGTCCCTAACAAAAGAACAGAAGCAGGATCCCACTTTGGAAAGACTGCACCTTACAGCTAAAGAGGGCATCGCGAGACGCAACATAACGATGCATGAGAAGGGAGGCTTACTATACCGACACTACCAGGACAGAAAAGGCAAAATATTTGATCAGCTGGTCGTGCCCGAAAAATACAGAGCGGACATTCTGAGTCTCTGCCACGGAAATGGCTGGGCAGGACATCTGGGAATCAATAAAACAAAGGAGCGCCTATTAATGGAATATTATTGGCCGGGTTGTTTCAAAGATGCAGAACGCTACGTAAAATCATGCGATGCTTGCCAGCGCGTGGGCAAGCCGGGAGAGACATGGAAGGCTCCACTGAAAATTGTTCCATTGATCTCTGAACCTTTCCGCAGGCTTGTAATAGACACAGTAGGCCATTTGCCTAACACGAAATCAGGCTATAAGTACTTGCTTACTATGCTATGTCCCGCCACAAAATTACCCGAAGCAATTCCGTTGAAGGACTTGAGCTCCACAGAAATAGTTGATGCCCTTTTGTTAGTGTTCGCGAGAATAGGATTTCCGGCCGAAATCCAAGCCGATCAGGCGACGGTCTTTACAAGCGCCTTGACGACCACATTCCTAGAAAGATGCGGAATAAAACTTTTGCACAGCTCGGTGTATCATCCGCAGTCCAACAGTGTAGAGAAATGGCATGTGGTGCTGAAGCGGGTGCTACGCGCTCTTTGTTATGAGCATAAAGCAGACTGGGAGGGTTGTCTGCCGGCCACACTTTTCGCATTACGAACAGTCCCCCACGAAGCTACGGGGTTTACGCCAGCAGAATTCGTGTACGGAAGAGCCCTCCGCTCTCCCCTCCGAATGCTGAGAGAAATGTGGGAAGGGACAGGAGAGAACCAGACAGTGGTTGAGTACGTGCTTAAGCTACTGGACCGCCTTAACAACACGAGGGAATTAGTAAATCGAAATATGAAAGCTGCCCAGGAGGCCGCCAAGGTCTATTATGACGAAAACGCTCGCCTTCGAGGTTTCACCGTGGGCGATCGCGTGATGATCCTCCGGCCATCGAGAAAAAACAAGCTGGAAGTTCACTGGGATGGTCCAGTAGAAGTGTTGCAAAAACTTTCCGAGACGAATTACGTGCTAAGGGTTCCAGGCAGGGGAAAACAGGTGAGAATCTATCATTGCAATCTGATGAAGCCGTTCGTAGAACGCAGCGGGATCGTCAATCTGACTCTAAATGAACCAGAAGAGCTGGACAGCGAGAGTCAGGGTTGGAAGGGAGGTGCGGACGCTAGTGACAATGTGGAAAACATTCTGGCTCACTCCGTGAATGCAGATTTCCCAAGCGGGACACAGGTCGACACGCTAAAGCAGTTGTTGAGCGAATTCGCTGACCTATTTAGCAGTCGCCCGGGAAAGACACACCTCCTGACACACGAAATCGAGCTCACCTCTGATGAGCCGGTACGGTCGAAACCCCACAGGGTATCACCGCGCCAAAAAGAAATAATGGACGCGGAAATTCAGCGCATGTTGGAGTTAGGGGTTGTAGAGCCAGCGGAAAGTGACTATACCTCACCGCTAATTCTTGTTGAGGCCCCAGGGAAAGATCCTCGTCCCTGCGTGGATTATAGAAAGCTTAATGCAATTACCAGGGATCAGTTATACCCGATTCCCAACATAGAGGAAAGGGTAGAAAGGGTGAGCGGCGCGAAATTAATTTCCACCCTCGATCTCGTACGGGGATATTTGCAAGTTCCCCTCTCAGAAAGCGCGAGCAGGTATGCCGCTTTCATCTCCCCAGCGGGCACCTTTCGACCCTTAATGCTTAGTTTTGGGTTGAAGAATGCCCTCTACAGCTTCTCGAAACTCATGGACATCGTACTGAAGGACATGCAGTGCTTTGCACTCCCTTATTTAGACGATGTGGCAATTTTTTCGGAAACCTGGCAAGAGCATCTAGAACACCTAAAGACCGTGTTTTCCAGTTTACGACTGGCTGGACTGACACTGAAGGCAGAAAAGTGTAGATTTGGTTGCGCACAGGTGACGTACTTGGGCCACGTTGTAGGTCAGGGAACTAGGAGCCCATCCGAGTTAAAGATTGCCCCGATCGCAGCATTTCCGCAACCACGGACGAAAACGGCCATTCGCTCATTTTTGGGATTAGTTGGGTACTACCAGCGATATATTCCTAACTACTCACAGCGCGCTAGTCCCTTAACTGACGCCTTGCGAAAGGGAGCACCTACTAACGTAAGTTGGGATAACCAAAAAGAAAACGCCTTCAAAAGCCTGAAGGAAGCACTCGTGTCCCGACCCTTGCTCAGGACCCGTGACTATGGGAAAGAGTTCATAGTCCAGTGTGATGCCAGTGATAGAGGGCTGGGTGCTGTATTAAGCCAAGTTGGCTACGAGCATGAAGAACACCCAGTTCTGTACATCAGCCGCAAAATGACCAGTAGAGAGGAAGCGTACAGCGCTTCCGAAAAAGAGTGCGCGTGTTTAGTTTGGGCAGCGCAGAAGTTGTCGTGTTACCTGTACGGAGCAAAGTTTGTATTTGAGACTGACCATTGTCCTTTAACGTGGCTGCGACAGATGTCCCCCAAAAATGGTCGCTTGCTCAGATGTAGTCTGGCTCTCCAACAGTACAATTTCTCGGTGCGTTATAAGAAGGGGAAACTGCACGGAAATGCTGATGGCTTGAGCAGACTGATGTAAGCGGGAGAACTAAGAGGAATCTCCTCCTGTGTGAGTGTTTTTTTTTACTTTGTTCTGAGTAATCCGGCTGTGGCAGTTTCAAAAGGAGATGTTGCGCGCTCAGTCGGCACAACATTAACCCAAATTTGAACACAATTTTTAAAAGTGTATTGTTGTCAATGGAAGAAGCCTGGTGATTCTTTGGCGAAGTCCGAGCGCTTGCGGGTGGGGCAGTGATTTGCTGTTTGGAACGTCCCACCTGCGCTTTCCTTTGTTGGTGGTGCTTTGGGTTCTGCCTTGGAGGCGATGATATTGCAAGCCAGGGGACCAACACGGACGCCATCTCATCTCTTCCTGCCCAGCGGTCGTCAACGCTGGACATTCGAGATTTTTCGGGCCACGGAGGAGCTGTAAGGTTTCTGGCGACAGCCGGTGGTCTGATTCAGCTGCGTATTCGGCCAGGACACCTGCAACCGGGGTCACTACACGGCGATAGGCATCTGGGTTCCCACGGCCGGTCCTCGCGAGGTTTATTGGATTCGAGACGGAGGATTCCACTGCCGTTTGTAAACCTTGTTCCCGGACGATCTACCGTGCGGCACGGAGGCAGTTAGCGACCGCCAGAACCGAACAGGGGTGACTCACCCCTTCAACTATGCCTGCTCGCCGGTGCCTCGCCCATTCGGACTTCCCGGAAGACGTGTCCGGCTGGAGCGTGAGAACTGTCGTTCGGACGCGAAGACAACGCTCTCTCTGGTGGGGGCGATTGTCCAGCGGCACCCTCTTTCTCCGGCGAGGCATGTGACGGGGGCGTGTCCCTATGTGAAGTGGTGTGTGTGTGTGTGTGTACGACAACGCAAGTTAGGCCACGCCCAACCTGGCGAAGACTTCCTCGAACCTGGGGAATCCTAGGGACCGGACCCTTTTTAAACCGGACGACGAGTGCCGTGAAAGAAGAATCCTCGATCATCCTCAGATCTTCTCAGATCCTCCGACCTTCCCCCATCACCCTCCAATGGGTTCCAAAATCTTGTAAATAATGTAAAATAAACCCCCTGTACAGTTTCCTTCATAACCAAGTCCGACAACGTCATTCGAAGAAGGGACCTGCGGCGCTGAAAGAGTCAGCTCACTCAAGGACCCCTCATCTCTAACAATGCTTAGATCGAGTGCCAAACAATCACGCTTTTTTTAAGATCTCCATGTCCAATAAACTTTTGTGTTCGCCTGTGTTTTTCGCCGTGCGGATTACTCGCCGTAGTGCAAATTATCTGTTGTAGATTTATTTTGTCTTATTTTGTATTCAGAACGATGGCTGCGAATTTGTACCGAATTAGTCAACAAGCATCTACACTAAGCACCTCGCGAACATATGCAAAAAAGCGCAACTGAAACGCATGCCACTTGCAATAGTTAGCCGAGTCTATGCAGCGAAAATGCCTTCAAGACATGAATGGTATTTGACTTGTTTCATACAACATAATCATCCCATAACAACCATGGTATGCACTACTCATTGGAGTCGTATGTTCCACTCAGGCCAAAGAGGGAATTTCCGCAACAAAATAAAACGCAACTGAATTGAGCCCTTCTGAGCGGCGGGAACAACGTGTTGCTATAGCCTTTAATGGGCATAAAACCAGAAAAGGACATTTGTCACATTGGAAAGCACAGCGCGTGATGCACCACAAGAGCGCGGATGGCGGTCGTCTACAAAACGAAGCCAGGACTTGGGAGCAGGTAGTGCAGCGAGCGCTTTCGCCTACCCACTATCATCATACCTGCCACGGCGGCGCGGAAAGCGGTGGTGCTCCGCAGCGCTCTGGCCACTGTGCGGAGCCTATTATGGGCGCCCTGCGGCACAGATGCAAGTGGTCCATGTGCCTCTGCTGTCTTGACGATTTTATTGTATTCTCTCCCAGCTTTTCCTGTCACCTCGATGACCAATCCAAGATTCTTTCACTTTTCTGTAACGCAGGCCTGCAGTTCAACTTTTGTAAAGGTCATTTTGCTCGTCGCCCGTTCAATCTTCGGTTACGTCATCGACGCTACGGCTTTTCACCCTGACCCAGTTCGATCCGAACCGAGAAAGACTTCTCGGTGCCGCATTCTCGCAAAGACGTGCGGAGCGTCCTGGGGTTCTGCTAATACTTCTGTCGATTCGTGCCAGGTTTTGCAGACATCACCCACCCCTCGGTGATCTGCTTAAAAAGGAAATGACTTTCTCCTGAGGACTCGTCCAAGCAAGCGCCTTTGCCGCACTTATCTCGAAGCTCACCACCTTGACAAACTTGCCACCGTTGTATGTGGCCGCCCCACTGAAGTCTGCATTCACGCTAGCGGCCACGGAATCGGCGCTGTCGTTTCTCAGCGGCAGTCTGGATCTGACCATGTCATCGCCCACGCCACCCGGATCCTCTCTACATCAGAGCGCAATTGCTGAATCACACAATGAGAGTGCTTATAGTGTGGGCCAGCTTGTTTGCCGCGTTGGTGTTCACGAAAGAAAAATGCCCGTTGAGATTTTTTTCCCTGCCTCCGCATGACAGCAGATGAAGGGGGCGAGTCACAGCCTCTGCGGAACAGGACAGGCGAGCCGGCGAGCGGAGGATTCCACAAATACGGGAAGGGTCAGCCTCGGCCTTGACCCCTCTACGTGGGTAGTGGCCAGTAAAAGGGGTATTCACGTGGGCGATGTAATTCCTCCCTAAGTGACAGCGGCTGCGTACCCGTCATGCATTCGAGAGTGCTCGCGGCGACGCTGCTTCAGGTTTTGCTCGGGCGGTCGCCGCCGGCCGAGGAAGGGACCGTTCGTTCGGCCGGTATGTTCAGTCCCTGTCTGTCACGGATCTCCCCGGAGAACACTCGGACCGAAAGAACGGACTAGGCGACGGGTGTACCCACACAAACGCACATTTAATACAGCCCATGTGACACACACACTATAACACAAAACTAACAAAACTAACACAAAACACAAATACTATAAATACACACGACCCGGGAACACTGCTATCAGCGTCTACTACTAGCGTTCTACTATTAGCGGTCGGCGTTCGTGCTCACGGTTGGTTCGGTGCGGCTGCGGCGTTGTATGGATCCCGTAGCCGACGTCGAGGCGGCGTTCGGCGTGCTTATGCTGGCGTCGCTGGCGGCGTCGCTGGCTGTGTCGTCCAAGCGCCCGTGGAGGTGATGTCGGTGTTGTTGGCGTTGGGGGCACCACCCGGATGGGTGGCAACAGCGCTGGAGACACCCCTGGCCGTAGCAGGTGGTAGCGTCCTCCGTTGGCTCCCCGGAACGGGCTCAGGCACGGCAGGAAGTCCACGATGCGATGTCGTAGAACGCGATCTCACCGGAGCAGTAGCCAGCGTCGCTCTCTTCCAGCCGATGTGTCCCTGACCCGCCGGAGCCTCCGCTTCTCTGCTGTTCCCCACTGTACCTCGCTCTCACTCGCCCTTTTATAGCCTCGGTGTTAGTCCACGTAAGCCTTGTCGTCGTCTTCTCTTCTCCACCAATCATCTCTCTCCACCTCACCGAATGCTTCTCCACCAATCACCTCTCTCCACGTCAACGAATGCTTCTTCCTCTTCTTTATTGTTCGGTTAATTCGCGTCATCTTCTTCACACCTTTTTCCTTTAAAATTTAATTTAGGCTCCTAAATATATGTGACAAGGGCCCCCTCTCTCAAGAGTTTTTCCATGAAAAACTGCTCACGTCATCCTCATCTTCAAGCCATCCAGCCAACAGACTATCTTCTGTGGCGATTCTGGACCCAGCACAAACCAAACGCACACCACTAACACAGCACGCCAAATTGCGTTTTCAGAACACTAACACACCACTGCCGCTGTCCGTACAGTCCTTAATTACCATGTCGATGTCCACAACACACTCCCTTGTATAATCACATAATACCAACAACAGCAACAACAACAAGATAAATTCCAGAGATACACTAACACAGCAACAACAACAAGATACATCCCAGATATACCTAGAGCTGTTCAGTTAGCTCTATCTGTATACAAGTCTAATTTGTAACATATGACCTCCGTTTTGCCTGGCCCATTCGAAAACATCTCCCCCTTGATTTGGAGTAGAGCTGTAATCCTCTGTCTTTATTCCAATTTGGCTTCTTCAGTACCTCATCCCCTCCTGCATTTTTCTTCCCACTGCACGTGGAGACCTCGGAAATATCCGCTGTCTCCTCGGCCACTACCGCACATGCTACCTTGGGGGCGTACCGTACGTTACCCCTTTCTTTGTACTTCTTCAACATATTTACACGGAAAACCTCCTTAGTGTCATCAATCAATAACTCATAATCCATATCCTTTTTCTTCCGCGTCACAAGATACGGGTCCTTCCATTGCATAAGTAACTTATTATGGTCCGTGGGTAGCAGGACAAGAACCCTGTCGCCCGGATTCAAGTTTCTGTGAATGTCTTTCTTGCCATAATATCCCTAATGGCGTTCACGCGCCTTTTCCAGGCCTTGATGTACAAGTCTGCATGTTTCCTTCAACCTGTCCCGCAACTCAAGAACGTATGTGTATGTTGTCTTGAGATCTGATGCAATCTCTTTACTAGGCCACAGCTCCTTGAGCATTGCAAGTGGACTTCTAACGGTTCTCCCATATAACATCTCGAAAGGCGAGAAACCAAGAGTCGTTTGTGGTACTTCGCGGTAAGCGAACAAAAGAGCTGGGAGATATCTATCCCAACCAGTAGGTCTCTCGTGGCACATTTTCTTGATCATATTTTTGAGGGTGCCGTTGAACCGCTCTACAAGCCCATTACACATGGGATGGTAAGGCGTCGTCAGTAACTCTCTTACTGACAAAAGGCGGTTAACCTCCTTCATTAGCTCCGATGTGAAGTTCGAGCCCCGATCACTCAAAATTTCCCTCGGGAACCCATAACGCGAAAGCATTTCCACCAGACCCTCTGCCACTTGGATACTGTCAAGAGTTCTCAGTGGAATAGCGTCAGGATAACGAGTGGCCACGTCAACCAGAGTAAGCACATATCTATTGCCTTTGGCGGATACTGGAGAGATTGTCCCCACAATGTCAATAGCCACTCGCTGAAACGGTAGGTCGATGGCTGGCATCTTGCCCAGAGGTACGGGACCAACTCTTCCCTTCGGAACTGTGCGCTGGCACACGTCAAATGAGCGAACTAAGCGCTTAACGTCACTCTGAACACCTGGCCAAAAGAACTCCTCGGTGATCCTAGGCACCCTTTTTTGAACACCCTGGTGTCCGGCCATAATGGCGTCATGTCCTAAACGTAGTACGGTCCCTCGCATATCTCTTGGTAACACCAGCTGTTGGACCCGCCTTCCTGAAATAAATATGCACTCCCTGTGCAGAAGACCATTTACCAATTTATATTCGAAGGACGTACGACTCTTCTTCCTTTTCCCTTTTTCCCCGACTCTTTCGAAGCAGGCTTTCAAGCTCGGGTCTTCTCTTTGTCTAATGGCAATTTCGCGCTGTGTTACGCTCAGGCACATCGTAACAGGAGTAGAGAGCGTACGCTGCGTTGCTCGGGCTGTCACTTGAGCTCTTGTCTCCACTGCCGACGAGAAACTGACTGCACCCGTCTGAGCTGTCGCAGGCCTTTCCTCCTTTGGATGTTCTTAAATGTCGAGCATCCTCCACCGGGGATCGGGGTCTTCGAAACTTCTTGCACCCGTAATGTTCCCAAGATGAGATCGTAAATGGGTTGGTCTACGCATTTTGCCACTACCTGTCCAGTATAATATGGCGTGGTCACTAGAATAATTGTTTCAGGAAGGTACCTCACTGTGCTATCTACAAGAGGGACGACCGACGCTTCCCCTGTAAGATCCTCGTCCTTCACCAGGCTTCTACGAACCAAGACTGTGTTGGCTCCGCTGTCTCTAGGCACCAATATAGGACGGTCTCCTATTTGCCCAATCACCACTGGCATTGCTGCTTTCGACTTGGGTGTTCCACTCAGTGCCTCATTCTCCAGCGGCGTTTGCTCTCCTTTCAGCTGTGGAACTTCGGATGGCGTGAGAAGTTCTACCCTTGAGTCGACAACGCATGCTGCTCGGTCCTGCGTTCTGTATCGGCACTCATCCAGAGTATGCCCCCTCCTCTTACAACCTTGACACACAATCTGTGTTTTTTGGGCAGCGCTACTAGTCCGACAGTCAGCTGCATGGTGTCCCACCTTGCCGCAGAGAAAACACCTTACTGGCGCCTTAGATGCACCGCCATATACTCTTGGTTTTGCCGCATCTGTCTCTAGGGTCTTTTGGGTTTCCTCTTTTGCCTTACTCAAATTTCTTAGCCCTTGAGCCTCGAGGAATTAGTCTGCAGCGTCTGCGAACTCTTCCAATGAACACAACTTCCTTTCTTTCAGGAATAGCGCTAGCTTTGAGCTGCAGCACGCTAAAAATTGCTCTGTGACCAGCTTGTCACGCACCCCTTCAAAACTCTTTTCTGTGTTTGACATATCAAGCCACCTATCAAAATAGTTGGTCAGCCTGCAGGAAAACTGCGTCGCGGTTTCCGAATCCTTAGGTTTCGCGGTGCGAAATCTATCACGAAAACCCTCTGCCGTAAGCCTGAATCTTTGGAGGAGTGCCTTTTTGACTTTCTCGTAGTCCATGGAATCAGCAGCAGGCATCCTTCCAAACACATTCAGCGCCTCTCCGACTAAACACATGCTTAATGCCGTGGCCCATTCACTGCGCTCCCAGCCTTGCCCCAAAGATATCCGCTCGAATCGTTGCAGATATGCGTCCAGATCATCTCTTTTGTCATCGAAAGGAGCCATCAGCTTCCTTGGACAAACCCTGGCCGGTTTAGGAGATTCTGTACCCGCTAAGGAACGCTGATCATTGTCCGTGGTCTCCTCATATCCTCCAGCGACATGCGCCTGTTTCCACAAAATAAACTCCTTCTCCCGCTCTATCCTTCTTTTCTCCTGTTCTTCTGCCTCGCGGGCTCTTTTCGCCTCACGCTCTTCTGCTTCGCGAGCGTCTGCGCGTGCTTGCGCCCTTTCCTCTCTCTGCATATCTGCCTCCTCTCTCTGCCTCTTTGCCTCCTCTTTTTTCCTCTTTCCCTCCTCGTCATAGAGACGCATCGCCTCTTCCTTGCTTAACCCTAGCTTGAGCGCCAGTTCTAACGTTTTTGCCAAATCCATACTTTCTGCCGTCGAGAGATCGGAAAAATCCGAGGCAAAGCAAAAAAAAAAAAAGGAAATGAATCCTGGCACCGGCTCGCCGCTTATCTTTGTCACGGATCTCCCCGGAGAACACTCGGACCGAAAGAACGGACTAGGCGACGGGTGTACCCACACAAACGCACATTTAATACAGCCTATGTGACACACACACACACACACTATAACACAAAACTAACAAAACTAACACAAAACACAAATACTATAATTACACACGACCCGGGCACACTGCTATCACCGTCTACTACTAGCGTTCTACTATTAGCGGTCGGCGTTCGTGCTCACGGTTGGTTCGGTGCGGCTGTGGCGTTGTATGGATCCCGTAGCCGACGTCGAGGCGGCGTTCGGCGTGCTTGGGCTGGCGTCGCTGGCGGCGTCGCTGGCTGTGTCGTGCAAGATCCCGGTCCAAGCGCCCGTGGAGGTGATGCCGGTGTTGTTGGCGTTGGGGCACCCCCCGGATGGGTGGCAACAGCGCTGGAGACGCCCCTGGCCGTAGCAGGTGGTAGCGTCCCCCGTTGACTCCCCGGAACGGGCTCAGGCACGGCAGGAAGTCCACGATGCGATGTCGTAGAACGCGAGCTCACCGGAGCAGTAGCCGGCGTCGGCTGTGTCCCTGACCCACCGACCGGAGCCTCCGCTTCTCTGCTGTTCCCCCCTGTACCTCGCTCTCACTCGCCCTTTTATAGCCTCGGTGTTAGTCCACGTAAGCCTTGTCGTCTTCTTCTCTTCTCCACCAATCATCTCTCTCCACCTTACCGAATGCTTCTCCACCAATCACCTCTCTCCATCTCAACGAATGCTTCTTCTTCCTCTTCTTTATTCTTCGGTTAATTCGCGACGTCTTTGTCACACCTTTTTCCTTTAAAATTTAATTTAGGCTCCTTAATATATGTGACACTGTCTCTCTGGGAGATGTGGCCTTCGGTGCCATGCGTGGGGTGCAGCCCGCTGCTGTCTTTCTTTGATGTGCTCTCCTCGGAAGGTGTTCTGGAGCCCCTTTAAAATAAGCTGTTTTGGTGGGACCGAGGGGTGGTTTCGTCGGCTCACACTACCAGTCAGTCAAATGTATATAAGGTTTTTCCTTTTTTCCTTGCTTGTATCTTTATTTCTGCTTTTATTAATGTTAATAAAGAGTCAAACATTCCGGAAGAGGCCTCGTGCTACGTGATTGAGCAACATCTAATCTGCAAGGCATCAAGCATCCTACAGCCATCATCATCAACATATTTGTCTTTATAAGACCCAAGGGAAAACCAACTGGGCCTTTAGGAAATTTCGCCCGTATTTATGCAGCCACCGTTTTACGGTTGTTACGTACCTACAGGCCGGCTAGGTCGTTAGGCTTTACGCCGAGAAGGTTACGATCACAGCGACATAGATGCGACTGCCTCTCCCAATACCTCGCTAAACTTTTTCACCATTTCACCATGGTCTATTCTCACTCTCTGCTATTGTTCGCTTTGCGGAAGAGCAGCGACAGGATTCCGTGATGTCGTCTATTTGCGACCGCCTCCTCCTCGTCTTCCTCGTCCTCTTCTAATCCTGCTCTCCGGTTTGTGCTGCATAATGACACTTGAAGCCGCAGAAGTCTTAGCCCCGATAGCTCCGACCTCCTGCTCGTTGTGCCCAAAAACCTTCGCACTGATGTCCTCAAAGAGGTCCATGATCTCCGCACTGCTGGTCATCTGGTTGCAACGCGTACTTACGACCGTGTGCGTCGTCGCTTCTTTTGGCCTCTCCTTTACCTTTCTGTATGTCCCTTTGTTAGTAGCTGCGACCAGTGCCAGCGCCGGGAACGTCTTGCCATTCTCTCAGCGGGCATGCTCAAACCTACTGACATGCTCCTCGAAACTTTCTATCGTATCGGCATAGGCCTTTTGGGCCCGTTTCCTGAGCCTCCCTTCGGAAACAAATGGGTTGCAGTTACTACAGGCTATGCTACTCGCTACACAATCACGCGGGCACTTCCCATCAGTACTGCTATTGGTGTTGCCGGCTTTCTCCTGTACGACCTCATCCGCCGTCATGGTGCCCCCCGCGGACTTCTTCATGACCACGGCCGCTGTTTTCTGTAGAAAGTTGTCGACGACATTCTCCGTTCCTGCTCAACAAAACATAAGCTACCGCCGCCTATCACCCCGAAACGAACGGCTTCACAGAGCGCTTCAACCGCACTCGCACCGATATGCTCTCAATAAACCATTTCACTGGACTACCGTGACTGGGATGTCATCGTGACATCCATAGGTGTATTTTGCATACGTGACTTTCGCATACAACTCCTCTAGTCATGACAGTGCCGTTTACGCATCGTTATATCTTTTGTAGAACGGTGAGCCCCAATTACCTACTGCGATCCCGACTACTAGCCCCGCAGGCCACACAAGCAGGACTACTACGAGCACCTCCTTTGCATGATCTCCTTCTCCCATGACAAAGCGAAATTTTGGAAAATAAATTGAACAACGTTTTACAAAAGACTTCGGAATCAAGATTTCTACACCTATTTCCCGAGAAGGATTGACATGAACAGTTTTATTCTTTGAAGATTATTTTTTATGTCGAATGAACCTTAAGAAAGGTGAAATAATGAGCTAAGAAAACTTGCTAGGGTAAGGTGACCACACCTGACCCAAGACAGATGTAGTTGGAGGTGATGTTTTTGTTGTGTTGTGTTTCATGGTGCATAAAGAACTAAGGCTATCACTAGCCAAACGCGTGTTGGAGGTGGAATTGAGACGCCTTTGTCCTAGAGTGGACTTCAGAACTTAGCATTCCCGCAGTAATTTTCCATGGGGCAGTCGCACAAGCTAGAAGTGTTTCCCCAAATTTTTTGCGCTTGAAGACTGCTGCCGCGCCTTTCCCGATTGACACCTACGCCTACGCAGGCGCACACTCTCTGTGGCTTCGGCAGTGCGGGGACGCTCGTCCCTCGAGCTACACAGCATGGCGCAAAGATTGTTAATTATTTTCTTTTGAATGTGAATGTGTGGTGTTATGATCGTGCTTCTGGCCGCGAGGGCCAGAGCAAAGGACGACCGAGAATTGTCAACAAAGCCGACAACCTCGCGACGGCCGCATACCGGATGCCCTTTGTCGGGGAGAAGAAAGAAAAGGGTTCCCTCGATCGGACATCGGTCCCCCACCGGCTGCCAATGAGTACCGGGAAGCGCTACGGGGTCAATGCCTGACTCATCCTCGACAACGGCGCCAGCTGGCCTTCTCTGAAAGCCGCCGACGCAGCTCTGTCAGCATAATTGACCGTGTCGAGAAGAACCAGGGGTCAGCGGGGTCCAGTCATCATGTTTTGACATCGGCATTCGTCTCCGAAAGGGAAGCTGACAGCCGGGCCCGTGCATTGATAAGAAACACCTGCGACCACCTGCAAACCGTGGTGACGCCACTCGTGGAGACTCCTGTGTCTGCCCGACGTGGAGGGCACCCTCCTCTCAAGCTCAACACGTGACGTGGGCGTGTTCCCTGGGAAGATAATTGCGTGATCTGCCGCAGTGAACTTGGGTACGCCTTCCTCAGGAAATTGGACCTCCATCTAGGGATTCCAGGGAAGAAAGACCTTATAAAACTCGGCGCACAGTACGGCCGAGGAGCTTCCGCTCCTGGAGAGGTGTCCCTCACATCAAGTAGCTTCCTCTTTCACTGAGAAGCACTCTCAGTTGCTGCACGTGTACATAGAGTAAATATTTGTATAAAATTTTCGCTGCAGTCCTCGTTACCCTGTCTCCGATCATCCTCGTCCCATCACCGGTCCAGCCATGCTACCCGCGTCGCAACAGTAAACACAGACTTGAGGATTTGAGGATCTTTTCAGCCAGCATCTACCGCATTTTCCCAGTGCTGAACTCGCAGCACGTTTGCTGGCTCCCGGCTACGTGCAGCGTCCGAGAGCCACTTGGAAGATTTTGGCGGCTTCTTACGAGCGCGCGTCCAACCTGATGACGACAGAGTTTGCGGAAGCGTGAGGGTCTCGATGCGTGCAGGTGATAGTCGCGTGATGACGGGTGAGCGCCCACCTTACATGAAAACGACGAAGGTAGCCTAAGGCAGGTGCGGGGGATGGTCACGTGATCGATGTGAGCGAATGTACGCGTCGGCACCGGGGGAAGTCGCAAATACAGCTCTTGCTGTAAAAGTTTGTTCGTGGCTGTCTCAATTACGTTTATGTCTACTTCAAGTGGAGAGTTTTAAGCATGAGATTATGTTAGCTGCTATTTCCGCAAATTCAGGCGAATATTACCCGTGCTTCCGTAGAGCCGATCTTGGCTGCAAAAAATTCCGGACTTTTTGGCCAGAATGGTAGAGAGCAAGAAGACAGCTTCAGTTCAAGCGGGATTCGAAGCAGAGGCAAGGAAGAATTTTCGTTTCCCGATGCCATAGACCACAAGGTCAACGCCACAGCCTCTCAGGAGGTGGGTTCTGTATGGTGGCCTCTGAAGCATATCTTGTAAATGGCGTCTTCCTAATCTGTCGTCCGTTCAAAGACTTGGAGTTAGTTACGCTGCCGTGGCTATGCAGTGGAGCCGGCTGTCTAAACAGATAGAAACACCCGACTGCTTCAAAAATGTGAGCTTTATGCAGCCGCACACGGAGATGAAAGGAGGGCCAAAGCAGCCGAACTCATCACTAAGGCTGATGAAGAGCGGGCGAGTGCTATATGGTACGTCAGATTTCGAAAGTAGCGAAGAACGCTTAGCGCACTGCCCATTACATGAAGCAGGAGCGGCAAAACGTGGCGGCACATAAAGCATCAAAAGCGGCGATGTATTTTGAGCACGCTGTTTAATTTTAAAAAAGCGGCTGTTGACAAAGGCTGCTCAAGCGGAGAAAGCAGCCAGAGAGACGTTGCATGCTGCCTAGCTCGAAGAACAGAAGTGGGCAAGACTGCGGCACAGACAGCGGCACATCAGAAATAAAGACTTCCTCTGGACACGCTGGGAAACTTCTTTACATGTCAGTTACGCTGTTTCTTCGGGGAATGCTAGCGTCCCTCTCTTACCCTGCAGCTCTGGAAGTTTTTCAAGGTTATCATATTTTATGAAATATATTTCGTAGCAAGGCAGCAATGTGGGCTAGTTGGTTGTACATTTGGTGTGAATAACGCGCTACACACTAACAAAACGACAACTACTACCAAGTTTTCAAGCCATGCGTCATTTTATTCCGGCGCAAATCTATGCCAAAGCTTGCCGTTTTCGTAGCCTGAGTTCTGATGGTATTTACTGGCAACGCAGCATTTTCGATGTTACAAATATTCCCTGCACTTTAATGATCACTTCCTACTTCACTAACAAAATTTTGAGGCTTGTACTAGGTCGTCTCAGGAATTTTATGAAAGGACTCATCGTTTGCAGTCACTACTAACAGTCATTCAACGCGTGTACAGAGTGTTACTCTAGTGATGTTTGTGATGGCATCGCTGCATCACACGATCCGTACCTTGCCGCGGACTGAGTCTAGGTTTTCTGTTTTTGCAGCTCTAAGTTATACTAGGTCATTGCTTTGAAAAGCGGTTTGTTACGATAAAGAGTTGATACTCTAAGGACTGTGATGTTACTGTAAATTCAAAATGTCCGAGAAAATTCCGGAGGGCTATTGCTGAGGTTCTAAAATTCGACGAATTTAAGAGCCTCTAATGTGTGAGACTTGCAAGTAAAGTATGCGAAGTCTTTTAGGGCCAGCACTTGAAATGGTGACGTAATCGCCGATTAAAATCGCGACGGCCTTCAAGCTTCTACGCAGAGCAAAGCGCCAAGTGGAGTGTGTACGATGACGTCATCAACGGTACAGGTGCATTTACAGCAATATAAACGCTTGTGTTGAGGGAGGAAAACCAACGGCATGGAAGATAAAGCCCACCAAGCATTGTTTGGCAGCACTCATGAAATGACGCACGGCAGGGTTTGTTTGACGGCAGTGTGAATTTGAAATTTTACCGTCCGTGAAGTGACATCGAACTTCTCGGCACTCCACCGGTGCTGTGAAAAATAGCCTGAACTTTAATTGTCGTTTACGTCACTATTTTTAATTGCTAGGGCAAAAACACTCGGCATGCCTTACCTACAGCTTGTGTAGATTTGAATCATTTGAATATCGCGCAATACTCAAAGAGTGGTGCAGTTGCCCTTTCATTAGGAATCTCCTGGGCCGTATTGTGTCACAATATTTTCTTGATTTATCCTTGTGCATCACTGCGAATGGTCAATCCGTCATTCGATATCAAATCCCTCCCGACAATGCTACTTACTAACTTCACTGTTCTAATCTAAGGTCACAGACTGTGGCTAGTGCGTTAGTGACAGGTGCAATGTAGTTACGAATCGCGAAAAGAGCTTCTGCAAAATACCGATATGTTTGCAGAGGCTGCTTTTACGCACTGTTCGCGATCATAAATGCAAAGCTATGAAACCGCGTTAGACACGAGTCGTTGTGCGTTATGCACCCGTTCATTGCGCCTGCGGATGCCATACAGCAACGATCGGAGTTACTGACCATGTGAGAGGTGGCCACAAGACACCCGAGAAGGAGGAATCTACCAGCAGCAACTCTCATGGCTCACTAGCCGACCGCGCTCGCCAAGGAAGGAGAGCAGGAGCAGCGAGGTAAGCAAGGACTGTCATTGCCTTTGGAGCCACGCCGCCTGCATGAAACCAGCTGAGTTATGCTCCTTATCCGCCAACTTCGCAGCACTCGCGGAGGTTTAGAGCATGCTTTCATTAGCTGCAGAGGAGGAATTGGTTCTCCACTTGCCTTCTCGACTCTGAATGCCACCTGATGTGTCTTTTCATTTTTTTTGTTTTTTCGATTTTATCACGCGGATATCAATGGCGAACGCCCTCCCCTTACTCCTTGCCCCCAGGTGAAAAAAAAGAAAAACAAAAACAAACAGGCCACAGAGCACGAGACGTGAGAGCTTACCTGCAGTTTCATCCACCTGCATTTAATTCAACATGGCCGTGTTACTCATACTGTCAGATGACTAGCTACTCACGATTTCTGCTTTGTGGACCCACGTCCTACGCTTGAGCAGCTTACGTCTGGAGCACGATGTGACAGGCAAGGCGTCAGCTGTCAAGACGGGATGATGTAAATGACACCATGAGCGTGCAAGCCACCTCTTAGAGAAAATGACAACGCGCATGTGCCGATTTTGCGTGTTTGTCGGGTGGTGTACTGCAATTATAGCGAAATCTCTTGATCGCGCTTTTAACTGGTACACACAATCTTGAGGACATTTCGCAGGATCGAGCAGTATTTGAAATGAGTCGAGTGCGAACTAAGTGACAAAAGAAGTTTTACTGAATGGTTAAAGTAAAGTACCATACTTAAACATGCACGGTGTGTCAATCCATAATGGAAGGCTTTTGGGCGTCCGGATAGTTCCTTCCACACAAGCCTACAAAAAAGCACTGTGAACCAACGCCTTGTTTCGTTTCACTTGAAAAAAGCGGCCAAACACACATAATTAAGTAAGGGAAGAAAAATTCGCAAAGAGATACATTAACCACTAAACGGCAGGTGTTACACAGAATTTTCTAGTTATATAAACAAACATCTTACACTTCGTCGTTTCATGACGGTCATTAGCGCAAACATCTAAGGACGTTTGGAATACCAGGGTAAATGTTATTGACAAATTAATTCCTTCATTATGCTGCTGCTAACTGTTTATTCCAAGAACGCTCCATAACTTGCAGTAAGCTTACAGAACAAACGATTTGGCAATTTTTTTTCACGGTTTGCTGCTGCGCAGCTCGTCGTGTCAGCCTGACGGAGGGAGTCATTTGGCCTCTCGGCAAGGGCAGCAAGAGGATTGCCGGCGCTGCGCTGTAGTCCCTTGTTCGTGACAGAAGAGGGCGTTCAGTATTTTATTCACCGGAGCAAGGATGAAACAACTTATAAAAAACAAGCATTATTTATTTTCAATTTAGTCCCCGACAATTCTGTGCACTTCGCACTCTTTTGCTGCAGTAAATTTCTCCCACTGAAAAAAAAAACACCGCCGTCATTGTCTGCTTGACATCTTCATCGCTTGTACATAGTTGGCCCCGCCAGTGGTGCCAGAAAGCAAATAATAAAAGAGCTTGACTGCAGGGTCGGTGATTTAGCTGCTCTAATCCCCATTGCTCCATGGCAGCGAGCTTTTGCTTTTACAGTGGCGCGTCGTCATTAAGAAGCAGCTCGCCCGCTCAGAGCTTTCATCGCCTCATCTCTATGATGGCCTCTCCCAAGGCAGCGACCGTACAGGCCCTTCAAGTTGCAGTAGTCGTCTGTGGTATGGATTCTAAAGGCATAAATTCAGTATCGCCCCAAAAGGTTGTCATGACTTATCCAGCAGACTGTTCAACCCTAGGCGTTTTAGGAGTGGAGGAAGCCTCGTGCTTGCACTGCACGGACTCCATTTTAGACTCAAGGTCTTCGTGGCACATCAGTCTCGTCCACTGTCACCAAACGTTGAAAAATGACGCAGTGCACTTTATACTACTTGTGTGCTTTGAAGGCAAACGCATTAATGTTTAATTTAAATTTTCCCTTCCCTTTATAAAGACACACCTACTCATTAGTATGCCGTCGTAAGTCAACGAACGTGCTACGTTCAGCTTTATTCGCTGAACGGCAGATTGGCCGATGGCCGATTGGTTGCGTGCTCGCTTCGCAATCTGAAGGTCCTTGGTTTAACTCCCCGGAGATTCGGAAGGAATTTTATTTTACTTTGCTGATGTCGTCACAAGGTCACGGGGGCCTGCCAACCACTTTTCCAGGACAAACGCAGGGCTCCGTTGTTTATGAGCCATGTAAGGCTTGCGCCTTACAAATATTATGGATCATCTGTGACGAGCTTCAAATTGCCTTGGTGCACTGGCGGTGAATGTACTTTTCAAAAAGGCTCAGCAATGTTGCGACTCATGTCGCGCTGCCTTTTTAAATGTCCAGCTTTACATGAATAATGGTCAAAATGGTTCCTACGGAGATACCCGCCTTTTCCTCTAATCTCGCAGCCCTTTCCTAAGTCGCCAGTGCGCTGTCGTGACGTCACGTCAATGTTGGGAACGAGCAGAGTAGCAGGAGTGCCTTCTCCCCACATTCCTGGTGTCGTGCGCACGTGGTCTCCTGACTCCGGCGCGGGGGACTAGGAGGGATACCAGTGCATCCCACAACGCATTCTCCACAAGTCTCCAAGTTTTGTGGCCCTCGTGCTTGTGAGCTCCGCGGTGAAGCCAACCCAAATGGGATCTCGCCACAAATGTCTTCTGCACGCCCTTTTTTACAGCGTCCGTATCGTCTCCAGCACCTAGAAAACGGCACTAAACATTTTAACCCGGTCAGCCCCTCTTCTACGACATCCTGCCACCAAGACCTGCATTGAAGGATGTAAAGTCTACGCGGGCTGCGGAAGCCTAAGACGCGCGTTAGCATGTCGAACATATTCGGATGGTGTACGTATATTTGGACCGTGGTCGGGTCGCGATGCGCTCTTTAAATGCCCGGCAGCGCACATCGGTGGCAACTGAAACGTTGGCTATGTTGTCCAGGTTATACACAGTGGCAGGTAATCCCGTTGGCATGCAGCAGTTGCAATCAAGGTTAGGCATCTCTATTACGAAGACACAATTATCAAGAAAAAATCAGGAGCCCCTTCAGCTCAGTTGCGTCGAGGTTCCACGGTAATATCTCTGTAGGACTGTCTTCACTCGTGCTTTCTATTTCGAGCAAGTTTCTTGGGGCTGCGCTGTTTCTTTCTTGGCCCTTCAAAGGCTGTCACTTTGGGTTGCTGAAAAGGCATTGCAGGCTAAACGTGCTTGTACCAAACCACGCTTTTAAACGCTGCAGCGAGACATTTGCATTGTCTCAACGAAAAATTGGTTTCTGCGCTTGGTCACTGTGGCGTCACAAGGCCGAGGCTGCCGGGACTCTGGCTCCGTGCCTAAACCTTTTTTTCCAGCACCACCGTATTTTCATGCCCTTTTTCATTGTGGGGTCCGTCCTGGAAATAGGAGGAATGCGTCAGTAAAACGTCACACGAAAACCTGATTATAGTGAAACTGCAGCCATTTGAATACGTGCTTGGAAAGAGGGAATATATGAGCTTAAACGCAGAGGCTCGACCGAACAGCTAGAATCAAGTGGATAGCCCTGCACGAGAGCCGCCGGCCCTTTAATAGTTATTGGCGTGTATTGTAATGAGACAACGGTTCTTCGGCAAAAGCATCTTTCTGCGGCCGAATGACAGTGATTGGTCACCCAGCCGCCTCTACGCAACACCCTCTAGACTAGGCAAGGCCTCTCTGCTCCTCCGTGACGTCATCACACTACGACGGGCGCCGGAGTTCGTGTTCTTCATGAAGGGACGGTGTTGCGCGCTCGTTCGTTCTTGTTTAACTGCAGCGCTATGTGAAATCGTCCTTTGAAGATTTTCGCCCCATGATTTAATGTTGGCATATATGTATGATGTCATTTCCGGTACACAGTCCGCGGTGAATAGGTTTAAAAACTGAAAGTTAGCGGTTTGCGGATTATGAATATATGTTGACTATTCAAGTATATTTTACTATCGCCTAATATTGCCTGAAAGTCCGCACATTTTTTTTTTCTGCGGGGCTTTGATATTCCGCTGTGTGTTCACGTATATCTTTATTTTTGTTAAAAGGTCGTTGCATGACGCGGACTTGGAAATTATTTTCAGGCAAAAATTGCACCGTGTGGTATATCACCTAGCGCCGACTGTTTGCCAGGAATCTGACTACTATTTGTAACCTTTTTCTTCCAAAAAAAACGCTCACCCTCCTTCCACAAACACACGCAAAAAAACATTGCCATAAGGTACGGCTCTCAGAACAGCTTACAGCTCCATGCATGGCATCTGAACTGAGCGACTGAGCAGATGCCTTTCGATTTGATAAAATTGAAGCAAGCTGTGTTACATAAAAAGGATATGTTTATTAAGAAGTTCTTGCAGCTGGGCTTGTTGGTGCATATTCGTGAGGGACATGAGAGCGCAAAATGTCAACACGGACGAGTAAGTGAATAGGACGAGCGCTGCACTTTCAACAGGATTTATTCAAGGAAGAGCGTTTATATAGCCTCCGGCCTTTTCCATGCTATTAATCGCAATTGACAAACATAGGACGAGCGCTACACTTTCAACAGGATTTATTCAAAGAAGAGCGTTTTTATAGCATCTGCCCTTATCCATGTTCTTAATCGCAGTTGACAAACATCGTCAACTGCGATTAAAAGCATGGATAATGGCAGAGGCTATATAAACGCTCTTCCTTGAATAAATCCCTTTGAAAGTGCAGCGCTCGTCCTATTCCCTTACTCGTCCGTGTTGCCATTTTGCGCTCTCATGTCTTTCACAGATATGTTTATTAGAGAGTACAAGCATTCAGGAAACTTTCAGAGGTGTGCAACACAAGGAGTCAGAACAGTCAAGATTTCAAAGTGTTAAGCTTCCGTTTTTGAGCAACGTTTGCTTGCACAAGACTGTTGTTCCTATTTTTACAATAGTTTTTCAGCAGAATGTTTGTTGCAGCGCTAAAAATGTAATGCATGACCAAGTGAGGACTATGACCGCTTTCACATTAGTCGAAACTGTCACCGTCTTCTATCAGGTTGGTAGACAGTGTGAAAAGGACTTGCCTTTGGTTCGCTAGAGAATGGAAATGCACAGCATACTTTTCACTTCGCAGCTTGTCCACGACGATTTCAGCAGTCATTACAGCATTAACAACTGGAGGTTGGGAGAACTTGAGCCCTCCTCGATTTATGTTTGCTATAATTTCAGCATTCTCAATTATGATGTCTTCATCTTCTACCAAATTTGCTCTGCAAGCAGTGCATGCAAGTTTCTTAAGTGCTGCATGGGCGCAGTATCCGGCCACGTACGTTATAGCTGACAGTTTTTGTGCCTTCATTTCCAAGTCCTTGTGATTTACTTCAATGTTGAACTTCTGTAGAATCGCCTGATCAATGCTGACAGCAGGTGCCCCTGAATACATGTCTGGAAGCGCCAGGGCTCTTTGTAGGAGAAGCTTTCGTTTGGATTCGAACACTTCTGGTACTGCGACCCGGAAAACTGCCTATACTTGCCAAATCTTTCCTCCAAGCAGTCTGTCTGGAACTTCCCCAGAAGTATGTAGTCAAATCCAAGGTCTTCAAGGCAATAGTTTATTATCTTGACCAAGGCTCCCGTAGTAAGACGCAAGGCACTGTGGGTCTCCCGAGTGAGAATTTCATTGTCAAACTTCAAACTCTCCCATAGGTCAAGCCACTGCATGATGGTTTGAAGGAATTCAACTTGTGGACACAGCTTTTCTGCAGTGGGAGTCTGCAGGTCATCACGAAGCCGGCGTTCATTGCTGGGCGAATTCACATTAACAATCCTCCACCAGGTTTCGACAACCTTTAAAATTCCGCTGTTCCAGCTGCATGCTGCAGTGCATAGCGTTGACCGCATGTTTCTAGAGCAGCTATGGTTGATAGGTTGAACACTTTCAGTGCAAGCTTCAAATTTTTCCTTTCCATATTAGATGGATTGAGGGCCTTTACTGACAGTGTTGGAGCAGCCTTGATAAGTTCAAGTTCGTCTTTATTTACACCAGGACGATGTAGGCAGGCCCGGACGGAAAAGTGAGAAAAAAATCACTTGAAGGAGTCCGGGCCACCCTCTACAAGGCAAAATACAACGAAGACAACAGAGCGTGGTTAACAATGACAGGGTAGAAGAAAAATTAAGAGGCACTGCGAGCATATATTGTTAAAAGACAAAGAAAAGAACACATACGCCCAAAACACGTACGCTTTTTATAATATGACAAACTGATTGATAAAATTACAATCAAGTACCCATAATTGAAAAAAAAATGCTTGCAAATGTTAGCACATTTATCAACAGGACTGAAAGTCACCGCTTGAAAGCGAAAAGAATGTCACGCGGCCTACTTTTTTCCACAGATATGCCTCTACTCAGCAACTTATTTAATACATGTGGAACTGAAAAGCGTAGCATAGAACGTCCGTATTCTGTACGACTGAAGGGAATGCACCAGTATGACTGATTTCGAAATGCATATAGGTGGTCTTCTTCTTTTAGGTGAAGATCACGGAGGGTCTTGAACTAAGCAGTGATAATTTTTGGGGTGGAGTTCAAATTCATAAGTGAAGGAAAAAACACGCATGTTCCATGGGTTTTTTTGGCTGATCCAATTGTTCCGAATACATTTCAACAAGTGAACAGGGTCAATAACGAAAAAAAGAGGACGAGTGGGATCTGATGTGTGAGGTTAGGAGCTGCTGACTTTTGATGACAATCCAAAGAGAGACATTGTTTTTGCGGTTGATAGAGTTGTTGTCTGTGATGACTGCAATGATGCGAAGCTCAACCTTTTCAAGCTCATTTATGATGCTGCGGAGCACAGCGTTCAGCTGTTGAGCATTGATTTGTTCAACTGGCAAAATGTGAACAACACTTTTTTGTGATGACAGGAGGCTTTGAATCATAAAGACATGAGCTGTCTTTGCTGCCTTTGAAGTATTGCTGGCAGTGCTGACAATCGTGGCACCCTTATAATCAAAATACGCCTGTAGATGGATCTCATCCATCATGAGAACCACTGATTTCTCATGGTCCTTCATTGCTCTCGCGATCTTCTTGGCATAAAGCAGGAAAGAAGCATCCTGCTGCTCAGCTGCTGGATTTATAACATATGCATTGCATACACGCTTGATCGTGGACTCATGCGGCAATGTGAGACCTCCGTAGTTACGCAAGTACCTATAAGCATGAGGAGAGATGGTAAATAGAAGGCTAGAAAATACCAACATCTCTGAAGAGTCGCGGGGTGACTTGATTAAGAGGAGAAAGACTTCTTCCTTTAAAAATGTCAAAGCATCTTGTCGATCTTCGTCTTGCATTTCTTGATTTGTTGCGTCTTCAAGAAGAGATAGCACGAGCTTCAATATGCCACCTGCCTTGTCTTCAGGTTTGCGGAAGGCAGGAGCCTTATCAGAGCTCTCAAAGGCATCCAACAGACCTGTCAAGCACCGAATATCATTCACAGTTTTTAGAATGATCTCCACGCCATCAAGTTTGGTGACCTCGACATCATGAAAATACAGCTATAGTGAGAGGTCCTTGGTGACTTTAACTGACTTTTTGACTGCTGGGGCACCATCGACACTCAGATTGAGGAGTATAAAGTCATGCTGGGAAACCACCGTCCAGAATTTGGAAACCTTGATACATGGTATGCATTCCAACACCGCCTGCAAGTTGTCAATTTTGTTTCTGTCCTCTTCCGCCTGGTGTGCTTCAATAGACAAGTTGATGGCATCTTGTAACGCAGCTGCCTCTCGGCGCGCCCTCTTTTCATCTCGGGCCTCTCGAGGCGTGCTTGCATTTGGGGCAGAAAGATATGCCGGGCAGTCTGGAAGTATGCTTGGAACAGCATCAGGTCGTAGCCGTACGAGCTTCAGCGCCACTTCAATTACTTTTCCGGTCTTTGTATCCGTGTAGCTTGTTATATTTACCATGTCGGACGGTTTAAAGTGACGCTCGCAGACCTGGGATACGAAAAAAAAGACAGTAAAATCTCTAGAACCTGAAGTTAAAAAATCAGACAGGTACATGACTGTACGAGAGAAATTTCTATTAATGTCATGTGAACTGAATGTCAGCAACTTTACCGATTTACCCCGTTCAAAAGAGGCAAACTACGGAATTATCTCGCAACATGCTGTCCGCAGCGTTTTCAATGCAACTGAGGGAGGAGTAACAACGACAGTTAAAGGAATGTTTCCTTACCACCGACCGCTTTCCTGGAGTGAAGTCCGCTCCGTGGATAGCTCTAATTCATTGAGCTCTTTTTGCTTGGTTTGAAGGGAAGGTGAAGACTCGCACACACTCACCACCATCATAGTTCCCGCGGCACCGCGGTACGCAGCAATGCCCAGGCATTATCACAGCCTGCACACTGGACACACACCTCCCAGCACCGACGTACTTCCTCGTCGTTACCGTACCGGTACTAACTCTGAAACAGTGTTGAGTTTCGTGACACACGCTGCACGAACAAAAAAGAAACGCAGAAATGCGAACACGTGCAATAATAATTCGTGACACACGCTGCACGAACAAAAAAGAAACGCAAAAATGCGAACACGTGCAACTAACTACATACACGAAATGAAGGAACCACTGATGTTTACCGCAGTGCCAACGCATTTTCCTGTCGAGCACTCTGTATGAAAACGAAAAAGTATAACAAAACCACGTACAAAAAACAATATTACCTTCCAAAATAAGCGGTTCAACAAAAAGTATAAATTTTTACAAAATAATGTTTTTATTTTTGCAGCAAAGCAGTAATAAAAGCATCAAAAAGTTTTCTTAAATTCGATACTCCGGCTTGTACTGCTCCGCGAAAACGTTGCTGCACCAAGAACACGGGCTGCGTTCCAATACTCTAGACGTCTAACAAGACGTCTAGTGTGACGTCTAGGAAGCCGTCTACATGTCCATGTATTGGAACTTGTCTACTGCTCACGCCGCCTCGCGGCACAATAATGTAACCAAAGCTTATGAACAGTTGTACTACAATTTTTCTCAAACTGAGCAATAACGATCATTAAAAACGTGTGTTCAACAAGTTTGCACATTTTTTCTGCAATGACTTTGGCGTAAACCGGACTGGTGGATGTGCCTATCGGTCAGTCTAATTGTAGCAGACAGGGCCGTTCTCCGAAGACGACGCTAAAGAGATATGCGATTATTCTTTTATTATTGATGCTAAACTGTACATACTCCTCGAACGTGCTCGTCCAGATGGTCCTGTAAACATAAGAAAGAATACGAAAGACTGTAATCAATATGCGCGAAATGCGATACGGCTAATATATACTACAACAGGAAAACACATGCGTGCCATTAAACCTGCTGTCTGCCGTACGTGGTACTCGGATACGGCGAGAAGCCTAAAGGCAGCAGCGAGCATTAATCCTGCAAAGACTAAAATCAATTCGCAACATGCCGGTGTGTTTGTTCTGAGAGTGTAGAGATAAAAAAAGAGTGTACGCGAAAGACTTGATGCAACTAATACAGCAACAAAAGAACACATTTGTTAACCGTCACGTCAGCCGTCTTAACGCCCGTCGAGGAACCCAACGACAGCGACGAGTATTAATCTCTAAAATCAAGGTGCTAATTAAGATCTAGCATCGTCAGGTGCCGGATCACGTAAACAGACCGCGTAAACAGACCTACAGCGGCCGCTGCTGTAGCAAAGCTCTCAACTGCACGATTTTCTCCTGCGTGATTCACTGCTAGGAATCGCACGTCCACGAAGATTAATTAGCCACTAGTTTGCGTACCAAATAACATAATGGAATGACTCACATTTTTCCTTTCCTATACTCCGTGTACAGTCCGACGCCCGCAAGGGCACGACTCGCTCATCCGCGTACATAAGCTCCGCCATCTTTAGACAGCAAGTTAGCCTGCATCGATCTGGACTTCGGCGAAGCAGTCTTATTAGCCTGCTTCGTGAGAAATGGAACGCGTCCCAAGATGGCGGCTGTCCGGCTAGTCGTCTAAGTAGCCGTCTACTTGGGAGTATTGGAACGCACCCACGGAGAGCGGTTGGAGAAAGTAGGGGCATGACGGGCGCTCCTCGAAAGCGCCGAGAGCTAGTCCGTCGTAGTGTGATGAAGTGGCCACAAAAGAGATGAGGATATGGAGAGGCCTTAGCTAGTGTAGAGGGTGTTGCTCTCCGTCGCCTGAGGCGGGAGAAAGGGAAAGAGGAGAGCAACGCGGGATGCCGGCAACAGCCGCGCAAAGGCAACGGCGGGAAGCCGGGATTCCCACAGGCTTCAACCATTCATCTGCATAGGTCACTCACGTTGGCCTCCTTACGCGGTAATCGGTGAGGGCGATTTTACGATGCGATGAGTTTCTACAGTCTGGCGTCGTGAGCGGGACACCAGAGAACTACGGGAAGGCAGCCGAACCCGGTGAAAACTGGGATTTCTGATGCCAGCTAGCGGTTGTAAAAAAATGTGGGCTTGTGACGCAGAGAGGTAGGTTCTGGGAAGCTGGTGCGGCCAGACGAACTGGCGTCATGGCATCTCCTGAGTACCACGTTGTCGAGCCGATGGTGTCGTGGCTGGAATATTCTAGGCTATCGTTTGGCGACTCAAATCAGGCGTCTCCTCAAGTTTGCGAGAAAAGCAGTCCCCATTGTGGTGGGAACACCGGAAATTGTACGTTACTCGTGACGATTCGGGCGAGTTGGCTAGAAGATTGAAAGCACCTGCGTGTGTGTGTGATTTTGTCATCATATTCAGGCCTATGTATGCGCTTTAGTACTGGCCGCTTTCTGTGACAGTGAACAAATACTCTTACAGGCAAGGCGCTCATCCACCATGTTCGCTTTTGTGGGGTCTTCAAGAGTGTGAGTCAGCCGAAAGTATTGTGGTTGGTCACGACTCTAAAATACTCATTGGAGAGGAAGGGCCAGATCTCAGCAAGAGCGAAATAACTAAGTACAGTGATCGAGGCGTTTCGCAGAGAGGCAGAGAGAAGGAGGTTGGTACAATAAATAATGCGTTTGGTCTCCAAATAAGCAGTATATGGCGGCAAATAATTGAACCGAATGGCGTACGTGCTCATTGTGCTGCGGTAGTTGAGCTGGCACAGTAAAGGCCCCGGGTCGCTGGCGCTGTAGAGAACTTGAGCACGGGATGATGGTTAAAAATGGGCTAAATGGTGGAGATAGCTTTCCTGTTCATGAATCTCCTACTATCACGGGTAAGCCATGGATCGCTTATACGCGATGTTACTCTAAGTTGGAGCACACAGGAATCTTCTATATATTTCACATGATTACAAAATGAGCGCCAGTTGTCAATACTTAAATAGCTCGTGAAACTTGACTGAAATTGAGCGAAAAAGCTTTGTCTCATCTGATTCATTCTTTCAGTATTTTTTCCCGCGCAGCTGAGCATTTATTTATTATTTTTCTCTTGTCACTGCGTGCTGCAGTTTACGAACATTACACGGCCCTATGATTAGTAGTTTTCTCCAGGATTTGACTATTTGCTAGATCAGGACAGTATGTCAGGATGAGCTGTAACGTATGCATACGCGCGAGTATCCTTGTGCGCTACCTTTATGAGGTCATGTTAGTGGGTGCACTGAAGAAAACGTAGATGGTCAGCGCGATTATTCTGGGAGTTCATAGATAACGTTGGTCCAACATATGGATGAGTAGTAAAAACATCCGCGTGTAATTACGAACTTGAAAGCTGCGAATATTTGCTGAACTCGATCATTGAAAAGATCAGTGAATTAAGATCGGCTACGTGGTGGCCGCTAACAGGCACCAATGATAAAATGAAGCTCGTGAAAATGAACTAAAATTGAGAATATTTATGATGCGATTCAGTAGCTGTATGATGGGAAATAAATTAATTTGATCTGCTAAGTCATAACCGATCCCTATAGCACTCTTTTACCGCGATGAGCACTCCTCTGCATCTAGACTCTAAACAATCTTGACGGAAAAGAATAAATGATGATGGAAACGACTTCTGCCGACGTCCTCGGAGTGCTAGGTTTCCGTGCCGACAAGCGTATCAGTGGGAAACGCGTACTTTATTGCTTTTAATACGTTAACCTTGCGAGTAAGTACGCCGGTAGCAGCAGGCAAAGCGAATTAGTTGTGATAACTTTCTTTTGTTGTCTTCTATGAATTCATTCAGCGGCAATCTCTTGCACGGCACAAATACGAATAACAGATCTGAGGTCAAATCGTGGCTATAGATGCCGCTCAGTATATGCAGTTCCTTGTAACGCACAGCGAACCGCTCATTCTCCCTGCGATGTTCCTTGGCGCAATTGCGCAGTTTTTTCTTCGCGGGCAGCACCTTCGGAGAAATATTATTACGAGGTTAGTTCAGCAGCAGGAACGATGGGCCGTACAGAGAAGACACACCAGAAAATGGGTCATTCAAGCACTAGCGGCAGCGCCCTTGTCGTCGTCGACTGCCCAGCGACACAACGTCATCTTAGCTTCGCGACTGTGTACCGTAACACTACCCCCCCCCCCTCCCTCCGCCCCGCGGGAGAAGGCACACATCCGGGGAGGCCTAGGGGGGTGGGTACGAGTGGTAGGGTTTAAGACGGGCGAAGTGCACAAGCTGTGTGGAGGGGGCACGGAAGGAGAGTGGGGGTGCAGCAGCGTGAGTTCATAGGTCACATCGCTCAGTTGCCTCAAGAGGCGGTAAGGACCGCCGTAACGATGGAGGAGCTTCTCACACAGTCCCACACGGCATGCAGGGAGCCAGAGGAGGACCAGGGAGCCGTGAGGGTAATAGACGTCACGATGATGAAGGTCGTATTTTAAATATTCTAGGTAATGCTGGTTTTGGTTAGAAATTTTCCACAAATTGGGCTATTTTCATCTTGTTCAATCATGCAAATGTTTTAGAACCTCCTGGTATTTTCTCGCTTTTTTTTTGAAAATGTTGAAGTTTGTCCGGCAAATGCTAATTATGGCTGAGAAATTTGAATTTAAAAGTTTCCCTGCCCCATGACTCAAACTTATGACATCCGAACCGAGAAGGTAGGGTTATCACCGTTTTGAAGTGAATGGCAGTGTAGCATAGCCTTTGCAATTCATGCCCAAAATGTGGTGCCCACGCACGCAGTTTACTTGCAAAATCAGCTGGTGATGACAACACCTGTAGTTCACCTTTTGGTGTTTTCCGTCTTATTAGAGCTCAGTTTTCGGTGACAGCAGTTCCTCTGACATTAGAATATCATAGTCTGTCGAAAAACAGGTCAGCTTTAATTTACCCTCAGTGTTCTTTTAAGTTTTGTTTGATTTGTGGGGTTTAACGTCCCAAAGCGACTTAAGCTATGAGGTGCGCTGTAATAGAGGGCTCCAGATAATTATGACTACCGGGGTCCCTTTACATATACTGACATCACACAGTACACGGGTCTCTAACATTTTGCCTCCATCAAAACGCGAATGCCGCGGCCAAGATCGAACCCACGCCTTCGGGTCAGCAGCCGAGCGCCACAACCAGTGAGCCACTGCGACGGCTTCCCGTTTAAGGTCAGTTGGTTGCCCAGTGATAACTGAAGCTTATGTTGTGTGTAGTTATGCAGCACTCATTTCGGGGCTGAAATTTTTCAGAGCACATAAAATTACTTTCGAAAGTGCACTTTCTCTTTAAATAATTTACAGTTAACATGAAGTTCACGATTGCTATGCACTGAGAGATCAATAAAACCTGCTCATAACTGTGCGTTGTACAAAATTTGGTTTTAGATATCGTGTCTAAAGCTGTGTAAGTGAGTTTGTGTAAAGACTAATAATAAACTGGTCCATCTAAAAACAGATCTTTCATATGTGCAATTTCATATTCCAGAGAGCTGTTGTGTACAAAGTTTCTGAACGGCAAACGCTGAAATATACACCTCATTAGTGTTGCACCCCCCTTCAGTGTATGTTGACTCGAGATAGAGTGCTCGAGATGTAGGTGCATGAAATTATATCTCAAGGGAATTTAGTGAGGAAATCACTTCCAGTTCTCAACAATTAAAAGGGTCATACACATAGTGTAACGCTGGACAAACTTGCAAAGCCTTAGTCCCGTTTTGAGCTCTGCTAATTTCCCTTGCAATTCTACATATACGAAATTATACGCATTTCAAAAAAGATGAGGCCAGGCGTGGTGTCAGTGAGATCATTGTTTCATTATTGCTGAAGTGGCCGCTGGTGCTACTAGCTTAGCTTTCTCCCACCATTACGAATTACAAACATGCTCATGGCAGAAGAAAGTTGGCACACTTTGTAGGTGCCAGTCCGAGTTCTTTCATACATTGCACACGTAGTGTACTATATTACATAGATAAGCTTCATGCAGTTACTATTATCTGAACTGCGTGAAAAGGTTGATGTATTTTGAACATGGTTAACGAAGAATAAAGGGAGGCCACAGTGAATGTCATACTATCACTCATTTTTGAAAATGACACCTGATCTTAGTTACATCTTGTCTTCTTTGTAAAGAAGCATAATATATTAGAATACATGGATCACCACATGGCATTTAGCTACGACTGCTATGTAATTTAAAATTCAGTTTATTTTCTTATTCTGTTTCGGTTTAGACAGCCGGACAATGGCTATGACATCAAAGGTCTGTATAGATCACTGCTTATTCATTTGTAGTAATTCTTGATCTTGAGACAGGCTGGTTTTAGCATTGCAGTTAATGAAAACAAAGAAGGAGCAGTTATATTGCAGTTTTTTTATGTCGCATGTGGCCTACACCGACCTTAGATATCACAACCATCTCCTAGCCGCTGGAACCGAAGCAGCATCAAGAGGAAATTCGATTGTAAATTATTTAGCGACTCTGATGTGTATGGGGTGATCCATATATACGCAAGCAAAGATTTGGTGGGTATAGCCCTTTAAAAAAACTGTGAAAAGCAAGAAAGGAAGGAGGAGCAATGAAAACTACACACACACACAGCATTTGAAGAGCAATGAAGAGAGGAAGCGAGTGTGTTCAATGCATTACGTGCATCACGTTTCTCACAACGCCAAGAAAGTTGCAGGCAGGTAACGAGTAAGCCTATGTAATTGGTGCCACTTATGCGAGGAGCTCCAAATTTTTGTGGACTTTGGCGATACATTTTGCTGCATGAATTTTCTGCCTTGTCAAGCTTAGAGTTGAGTTTCTATGTCGTTTTAGAAGTATAACTGCTTCATGGTGCTTTTCCAAATACATATACTGACTATAAATATGAGAAGAAAGCGGAGATGGTGCAAAGACAACGGCGACATTCTTGAAAGAACAAAAATGAACAAGGATACTGTACCATTTTCACTATGGGCTCAGGCCCACCTATTGACTTGTCGAACTCCAACAGCATCTTGTGAATGTAGATTTATCTAGGACAACTGTTTATTTCCAGAAATGAGACCACTGCCACTCGGAACAGTGGATTGCAAGAGCTACAAAGGAATGATTTCAAAGCATATTAGGAAAAATAACTCTTTCACAACAAGAAACGCACTGACATCAGTGGCAAATATGTGGAGAAATGTTTGAATGAATAGACTCTTTTGGTACAACCCTTGTCTTTCGTTCCATCAACTAACGGCCACAAATTTTAGACCTCCTCTCGTAAGCTTGCCGAGGTGTACCCAAGGTTGACCAAAAGATTAAGAGGTTAAAGAGTTAAAAAAAGACATAAGCAAACACAATGTGTCTCACGGCCATCAACAAGCCCTTTATTCCAACCTGCGGCTCATTCAAAAACATCCCATTCGGTAATACTCTCTGGGGGGCTAAGTTGGTGCATGGTTTTGAAAACAGACGCGCAAAACAACAATGCGCATCACAGCCATCAACAAGGCCCTTTATTCCAACCTGCGGCTCATTCAAAAACATCCCATTCCGTAATACTCTCTTGGGGGGCTAAATTTGTGCATGGTTTTGAAAACAGACGTGCAAAACAGACAACGCTGGGGGAAGACAGACGAAACAGTGCAACTGTTTATTCACCTGGGAAGCGAGTGAATATATAAACAAAAAGCAAGAGCAGAGAGGGACCCACACATGCGCACAAGTAGAAACAAAAAGGTCACAAGTGGCTCTAGAAAAAGATGTGTCTTAGCACATATCTAAAAAGACACTTTCTTTTCTGTCAATTGTAAGCGAGGGTGTGCTTGCATAATCTCTTCCGCCTTTGTTGATGTGGAACGCCTCTATAAGTTCACGGGCTGTGGTATCTTTTCCCTTAGGATTTTTGTTTCCTTCAGCTTCGCCTGGCATTTTTTCTTCTATTTCCCCGCAGGCTTTACAGTAATGTGGTAAGAGAGTACCCGTGCCGTTCTTTAACACGCGATTATGGTCAGCAAGGCTATCATTAATACATCAGCCCGTTTGGTCAATGTAAGATTTCCCACACGTAAGTGGGATCTGATAAACTAGGCCCACTGCACATTTCACAAATGGCGTCACATGCCTTTTCTGGCATTCTGCTCTATTCGGTTTGTTTGGATCCATTTTGCCACACAAGGAGAACAGCTTCTTGTGGTGGAAAAAAACTACACAAAATTTAAACTGCCTCAAAATGTTTCAGATTGTGTGCCATCTTATGAATGTAAGGAATTATCACAAGTTTAGTTTTCTGTTTAGCAACATCGTTTTTTGCACTGTTATTACACTTCTTTTGTTAACCTTTTTCAGTAACACTTTGGCAACTGAGCACAGTAGGATAGTGAGCTTGTTGAAGCCTGGTCTTGCCTTTTTGCTGATCTATTCACTCGCTTTAGTAGTGAATACACAGTTGCAGAGTTGCACTTGTTTCATCTGTCTTTATCCTATGTTCTTTGTTTTGCACATTGTCTTTTTTCAAAATTCCATTCAGTGACACGGAAGTAGATGCACATCTGCTTCTGTCATTTTGGCCAATCAGGTGTCACTGAAAAGGACGTTTTCAAAAGGGACACAAATTGGAATACAGGCCGAGATTCGCCTATCGTACTGCAGGCGCTGTAGTAAATGCAAGAAACATGGCTGCTGCCCTGCACTTAAAAACACAGTGTTATTTGCAAAGGCAAGAGGTAAAACGGAAAGGAAGGTAACTGAAACATTCATATCGCCAAGAATGCCGACAAAAGTATATGAGCACGTCATCTAACTTCATTATTATCATCATCAGCCTCACTGCGCCCACTGCAGGGCAAAGGCCTCTCCCCTGTCTCTCCCATTAACCCTGTCGATCCTTTTCCAGCTGCAGCCACCGTATCACCGTAAACTTCCTAATTTCATCCACCCACCTAACTTTCTGCCGTCCCCTGCTACTGTTGCCTTCTCTTGGAATCCACTCCGTTACCATTAAGAACCAGCGGTTGTCTAGCCTTCGCATTACATGCCCTGCCCAAGCCCATTTCTTCCCCCTGAATTCGACTTGGATGTCATTACACCGCGCTTGTTCCCTCACCCACTCTGCCAGCTTCCAGTCTCGTAACGTTACACCTAACATTTTTCTTTCCATGGCTTGCTACATTGTCCTTAACTTAAGCTGAACCCTTTTCGTTAGCCTCCACGTTTCTGCCCCGCAGGTAAACACCGGCAAGATACAGCTGTTGTACACTTTTCTGTTGAGGGATATTGGTAAACTGCTATTCATGATCTGAGAGAACTTGCCATATACGCTCCACTCCATTCTTATCCTCCTAGTTGTTTCCCTCTCATGATCCGGATTAACAGTCTCTGCCTGCCCTAAGTAGACCTTTACCACTTCTAGCACCTCGCTTCCAATTGTGAACGGCTGTTCCCTTGCTATAGGCTATTGAACATTGCTTTGATTTTCTGCACGTTAATTTTAGACCCACCGTTTTGCTCTGCCTGTCTAAATAATTGATCATGCTTTGCAATTCATCTCGTGAGTGACTCAGCAAGGCAATGTCATCAGCAAATTACAGATTATTTAGGTATTCTCCATTAACTCTTATCCCCAGCTGTTCCCAATTCAGGCCACATGATGTTATAAACCTTTTTTTTGCTGTATTATGCAGTCTCCCCTTGCTATTTTGTGCATATACAAGGTGTCCCATTTAATTCAGTACAAATGGTTTATTAAACATTGCATTTGCTATACACCACATCTTTGGAAGTTGAATAATCGGTGAGGCTGATGCCTCAGTCAAGTGCAATGTAAATAATAAATGCTTATCCATCTTACACTTTCAGACTGGCTTTTTAAATCCTGCGTTTAGGTCATATCTATAGGAAATAACATGGCACACTCTGTATGTCGTGAGTATTCCGCCTAAACATATTCTTTAAGAATAACTGAAAACACTGAAATGGCTCCATTCCGCCATCTTCTCACAATATATCCAATGCTAATGGCAGTTGCTAGAGTTGTCATGAACTGTAAATTGTCACGAAATGTCGCGACAATTTTTCAGTAAACCACGAAAATATACGCTGAAAACCTACATCATACAAAAACCACTCCGGCAGGGACTTTACAGCAGCCCCGCTAAGAGAAATGACTCAACAAAGCGACGGTTACGCAAAAAATCACCGACAATTAAACAAAAGTGCCAGCAGGAATGTTGGCTTGCTTATTGTGAAAGGCCAGGAATTTTACACACTGCCGGTGACACTCACCTATTCGCACAAATGCAGGCCAGGCTAGCGTTACTACAATACAACTTGGGCCTGCCAGACGCGGGGCGTCTGCAGCGTATGTTTCCAACAGCAGGCAACAGCTGGACAACATTGCATTTGTCGGGAATGGGCGTGGGCAACACTGAACTTCGTTGCAGCGTCTGTTTTGGCAACATTGGGCTTGTCTGCAGTGGTTAGCAAACGGAAACACGCAACCCGGAACGATACCAAAGGCTCTACCCCGGCACATACCCGACAAATATATGCAAGATCTGCCACACGGATATCGGCAGTTTAACACAAATGCTCTGGGACTGTAACAAATACCCGCACGGTGCAAACTCCGGAACCCTCCCGCCGCGGTGGGCCGCTGCCTTGCGCAGCCCAAGTCTCGGTGACCAACTCTGGGCCGTCCAGCAGGCCCGCGAGGCGACGGCGAGGTAACACCTCGACGTCCCCACGTTGGAGACCTAAGGCCCCGTCGGTGAAAGCTCTGCAGGACCTTAAATAAAGTTGTTACCAACCAAAAATTGCCTAGCTCTGTTAGGCCAGGATATATGTAGCGAAAGCGTGGAGACTTCTGCATCGGGAGTGCATTCACGATAGATGCGCCTTTATTCATGGGTAAAGCTTGAACCGTCGCGGCGGAGTGGTTACGCAGCCGCCTCAAACGCCAAAGGCCCCGGTTCGATTAGGAGCCTCGGCACAGGTTCTTTATTTATTATTCAGTGAGTGTGCGGGTGGGTTTCAGTGGCTCCTATAGATGCCGCCACCGAATGCGTTGGTTAGCGGTTAAGCGCATACTCTGTTAAGGCGCGTTTATACTACGGCGTAACTCGCGCGCGCGCGCGCTTCACGGCGACGTCATGCCGGCCAGAGCGAGACCCTCAACTGCGCTTGACCGCCAACGCGTTCGGCCGATTCGGCGCACTCTGACCGCACTGGCGGAGACTTGGAGCACGTCTCTTATTTCTCTCCGAGTGCGCCAGCCGCCGCCGGCCCGGCCAGATCGGTTCGGCTCCGAGACGAGGCGCGCGTTGTGACGTCATGTGCCTCCACGGAGCACCTCCATGGCGAAATCGCAAGTTCGCGGCCAGTAAAGCTTTCGCTTTTAGAAAATTAGCTGCGATTCAACTACTAGTAAACCTGGTTAGAGAGCGAAAGCTGTGGTGTGTCGGGCAACTAGACGCGGCTTGGTTTTTTTAACGTTGAGTGCGTTCCGCACGCCATATAGGCAGTGCGCCCAACCTGCCACCCTGGCAGGCGGCACTTAATGGTCGATCGCTAGAGGCTGGTCACCCAATGAACGCTGCGGCCTATTGCTATAGTGCCGCGTGTCCGCCACAACATTGTCAGCGCTAATGGATGTAGCCCACATCTCTCTTTCACCACCGTTACGTGGTGGTGGTGGTAGTGATGTTTTTTATTAAAATAATAGTAAAAAGGAAGGAAAAGATGTTTGCTAGCCCCGGCATCTGCCATCGATACTGAAGCACCTGAGCTGGGGCAGCGGAAATTAAGGATAGCAGGCAGAATGGAGAAATGAAATGAAAGAGGTGAGGGGACACGAAGAGAGGATAGAGGGAAAAGTAATATGTACAAACTATTTACACAATAAGGAATGTGTCCGGTTGTGCGCGTGATTAGTTCATTTTAGAGGAATTAAAACACACGCGCACATCACTGTGTTGGCTACAACTGGAGTGGGGCGTCCAGTTATTAATCGTTCAAGGTAGAACTCGCGGAGCGTTCGGTCACTGCGTGTAACTACCTGACGGAGAACAGACGGGACGTCAAGCCCGTGTGTTTGAGGAATGCACAGAGGCTCACTAAAGTTCGCTCACGAGTGCGCGCACTGCCCTGCGGCTACAATAGCGTCTTGATGGACTCTGGTAGTATGCCCTGCGCCCTATAGGCCGCGAGCATATCGCGACGAGCATCGGCGAACGCGGAACAGTGAAGGAGCAGGTGTTCTAGTGTTTCCACTGCACCGCATCCGTCACACACATCACTCGTTGCGATTCCGTGACGCACCCGTCGTTCCCCGGGCCACATGCAGCCAATGCGCGCGCGGAGGATCATTGCACGTTGTGACCGTGCAAGTGCGCGACAGCCGGTGATACTGTCGATGCGCTCACCTCCTGCGATGCGTGGGTCGGGGTGCTGCTTTCGGAGATGGTCGTGGATGGCCGCACGCACGTCCTCCAGCGCAAGGGGCAGATCGCTAGCAGGTAGTTGGTGTGCAGCGGTCGCGAGGTCCTCAGCTTCTTCGTTGCCTGCGATGCCGCAATGACCGGGCACCCACAGTGCACGCACGGCACATCCTCTCTGCGCGAGGCGCTCGATGCGCGAGCGAATTTCTCGCACTAGTGGGGTACCGGGGCCGTTTGATTGCAGGCGGCTGAGGGCGGTGTGGGAGTCGCACAGCAGAGCACTCCTGGGCGGCGGAGGGCCGAGGGTGAGCAGCAGGTCCAGCCCGAGCCGGATCCCCATCAACTCCGCCGTGGTGGAGGAGCCCAGGAAGGTTGCCTGTTGCTGGCTGTGCAGTCGCAGGGCGGGGATGGTAGCCGCCGCTGCAAGGGAGCAGCTGTCGCGGGCCACTGAGCCGTCGGTGTACACGAGGTGATGGTCCTGGAGCTCCTCGTGTATGACGGCTTTGGCCAGTTGCTGCACAGCACAGAGGGGTGTGCTCCTCTTTTCCGCAATGCCGACGATCTCTCGCTGTACCTCCGAGGCAGAAGGCCAGGGCGCGCAGAAGCCGTAGGGGGGCGGGCCTTGTGTCAGTTTGCTCATACTCGAGCAGCGCCGCGCCCATTCGTGAACGCGGGTGCGAGCGCATACGCTGCAGCAGCGAGCCGCCGTCCGCTGCGCGGTGAAGCCGATCGATGTGATTCAGTGCCCTGCGCGCTGCTTGGAGTTCAATGGCCACGCTCCTGCCTCGGCCAACGTTGCGGCGCACTGCGAGTTTTTAGGCAGGCCTAGGCACACGCTCAGGGACTTGCGGTGCTGGAGCTCGAGTTTCTTCCAGCACGGCTTGCGCATCGTGACGAGCGGCAGCGCATAGAGCACCGTCCCCAAAGCTGCGGCATTGTATAGCCGCAGCGCGTCTTGCTGAGAGATGCCCTGGCCTCGAGCGGTGAGCTTGTGCACGGCGGCGGTGATCCTCTTCATCTGCAAACAGGCCTTAGTCGCCGCGGAGCGGAAGGAATTAGGCGCCAGTCGATGTCCAGGCCAAGGTACCGCACCAATTTACGCCAAGGAATCGGAGTACCATCCAGTGACAGTGGCGCAAGGTTCGCGCGCAGGCCATGGCCACCGATTTGCCCGCGCTCAGCGACAGACCAAGGCCGCGAAAGCTGACATCGATTGCGGTCAGGGCTCCCTGAAGGCACTCCCGCACGCGGAACGCCTCGCCCGGTGGTCGCCGGCACGACAGAGCTATGTCGTCTGCATATATGGACATGTACACATGGTGTCGGCCGCTGGCACCACCGACATGGCCACATTAAACAGAAATGGTGAAAAGACAGAGCCCTGCGGCACGCCCATGTCCACCGGGCGAGGCTTGGAGAGCTTACCCCCTACTCGTACGCGCATGGTGCGCCCACTCAGGAAGCCATGAACGTATCGCAAAAGGCGCCCGCTCACACCGGCCCCCTCAAGCACCGCGAGAATTGGTGCGCGGTGAACGTTGACAAAAGCGCCCGAGACGTCCAGTAGCAGCAGCAGCGCAACCTGGCTTGCCGCCCTGGCATGCTCCAGCGCCGTAACAACGTCCGATATAGAATCAGCCGTGCATCGCATCCCACGGAAACTCGTCTGCCGCTCGTCAAACAAGTCAGCCTCCGCAGCCCGCTCGTTCAGACGCTGCAGCGCCATATGCTCCATGAGCTTACCTGCCGCCGTGTTAATGCCACTGGCCGGTATCCACTCAGCTCCTTAGGAGGGCGCCTTGCCTTTCGGATGGGACAAACGACCGGAGTTCGCCAATCCTCCGGTAGCTCCCCGCGTTCCCACACCAGGTTGATCTGTTGCAGGAGGATCTGTCGTTGCTGCGCCTTCAGGTTTCGCAGCATCTGGTATGTCACCCCGTCCAGTCCGGGCACCGAGCGGCGGCGGCAGCGCTGCAGCGCATTGTTCAGTTCCGCCGCGGTGAACGGCGCATCACATGGACCTTCCGAGGCGACGGGCGAGGGACTGGCGTCGCTTCTGGGGCTCTCAGGAGCAGCTATGGTAGCTGCGTTTGCGGGGCTGGGCGGCGCGAACCGATCGGCAAACCGCTCTGCCAACTCTTCAAAGCTGAGCCCGCTGGAGATTGCGAGGGCGGCCAGCGATTGACGGTTTGCCTGTGGTTCGGTGATGCGCCGCAGGGTGTCAAACAGCCTCCGCGAGCTGACATCTTCTTCCATCCTTTGGCAAAGTGAAGCCCACTGCCGGCGGTATAGCTTGTTGGCGTGGCGGCGCGCTGCCGCGTTCAAGCGGTTGTAGACAGTCCAGTCGGCGGCTCTGTCAGTCCGTCGCGCCCGTAGCTCTGCGCGATCTCTCTTCTCGCGCAGATTGAGCAGCTTCATATCAGGTGTGGGCTGCCCTGCCCTTACCTCTGCTCGTTTGGTGGCTGCGAGAGCGCTTAGGACCTGTCTTGAAAAGAAATCTGCGCCAGTGCCCGCCGCCTCATCGACCGCCCGCCTGAACGCACTCCAGTTGGTAATGGAGTAGGCACGTTCGGGACGCGCCTCCAACGCAGTGGGTTCGATTAGGATGGAGTAATGACGCGAGCCCCAGAGAGATTGTGATCAGCGCCATGTCGCCTCGATGCCTCTGGATGCGAATGCAACGTCAATGCAGGAGCCGGTTATTTCGCGTCGTCGAAAGGTGGGCTCGCCGGTGTTCAAGGGAGTGAGTCCCAGCTGCGTTGCTGCGTAGTGCAGGTCGTCTCCACGCGCAGAGTGGCGCGCACTGCCCCACGCACTATGGTGGGCGTTAAAATCACCACAGATGATTTGGCGCGGGACACAGCACGAAGACACAGCACGAAAACACAGCGCGTTCCACGCGACAGCTGGACGCACATAAACACTGGCCACCGACGTGTCAACACCACCGACGCGCACTGTCACCACCACGCACTCCTGGGCGTCAGATGTCGCCGCCGCCGAGCCGACGAGGGTGTGCTGGACGTCCTGCCGCACGTATTTCGCGCACCTTGATTTTCTGGGGCGATGAGATGTGTCACAACAGGGCACTGCGGCACAGGTGGGCACTGCGGCACGTGGTGGCTGTGTGGTAGCCAATGTAGCCAAGTAGCCGCATCTGGGGCTCCCCGTCATGTGAACGTATACGTAAGTCTCCTGCAGCGCGATAACTTCCGGCGAATCCTGTGCGATGCGAACTCGCATTTCGGCGTACCGCGCCGCAAGTGAGCGCACGTTCCACTGCAGGATGGATGTTATGCGGGAGGGAGTCCGGCGGCTAGCCATCATGCTGGCTTATCTGTGCGGGAGCACCCGCTGCTTCTAAGGAAGCCAGGTGCCCATCGGTGCCCTCCGGGAAAAGTGCGCTGAGGACGCGCAACGCCCGCTTCAGGCGCCCGATCTCCGCGTCCCGTGCGTGAGGGGGCTGGCCATGAGGAGCGGCCGCAGGCTCGGGCCGCGCTGTACGGGACGCCGGGCAACCGGATCGCCGCTGCCGCTGCCGGCGCTGCCGTTGCTTCGGTGGCTGCTGCTGCTGGGGTGTTCCCCTGACGGCCTGCGCATAAGAAAGCGCGCGGCGTCTGCTGTTGCTGGGCTGGGGCCGCTGTTTCAGCCTGGACGATGGCTCGGACAACCCGGCTGGACATCGGTGCCATGGATGTCCATTAAAGTGGCCACGTGACGCTCTCGCTGCCAGTGCGGGCACGCTGGGTCAATGGCTGCGTGACGCCCCCCGCACTTAATGCAGCGGGGCTTGCTCGCGCAGGTACCAGGCTCGTGCGGCCCGCCGCAGCGCGTGCATCGGGCAGGAGCACGACACATCTCAGTGGCATGCCCCAGGCTGGCGCACTTGGCACACTGGAGCGGCCGGGGACGGCAGGGACGAACCGCGAGCCTGCGCTTGAATATGGTGATGAACGCCGGTGGTGTCGGCGCCGCAAAACGGAGAGCGAGTGTGCTGCCCGACAGAGACGCCGATACCATCGGCACCGTTGACTCCAGCGCCGCTAGCAGCTCCTCCGCCGTCCTGCGCCCGTCCACACCGAAGACCAGGCCGGAGCTTTGATTCCGAGGAGGAGGCTCCTTGGCGCAGACCGGCACGCCGCGGATGACGGCCGTGGCTAGCAGGGCCCGGAGAGTATCGCTGCTCCCCGCGTCCACTGCCACCGCATTCCGCCGCATGTTTACCCGGACGGCGAGGACGCCCGGGCGGGATTCGATCTCCTCGGCCAACTCCCAGCCCTGTTCCCTGGTGAAGGCGGTGCCACGGTTCGCCGGCCGAAACAGCACCATCCCTACCAGGCTGGACGGGACCTCCACGGCAGCCGCGGCTCGCTCCAGAGCAGCTCTCCGACGCCGCTGCGCCTTGGTAGTGATGGTGCGCCACGGGACCAGACTGGCCTCAGCGTCGCGTTGGCTCAGTGGTTAGGGCGCTCGACTACTGATCCGGAGTTCCCGGGTTCGAACCCGACCGCGGCGGCTGCGTTTTTATGGAGGAAAAACGCTAAGGCGCCCGTGTGCTGTGCGATGTCAGTGCACGTTAAAGATACCCAGGTGGTCTAAATTATTCCGGAGCCCTCCACTACGGCACCTCTCTCTTCCTTTATTCTTTCACTCCCTCCTTTACCCTTCCCTTAATGCGCGGCTCAGGTGTCCAACGATATATGAGACAGATACTGCGCCATTTCCTTTCCCCCAAAACCAATTATTATTTATTATTATCAGCGTCGCCGCTGTCTGCGGCGCATTGTTGCGGCACACCGCGGAGTTGGGCGCGCTCGCTGCCAGCAGAAGCCCCAGCCGCAGCCTGGTCTCGTGCGACGGGATTTCGCGAGGTCGCACCCGGTTTTCTTCCGGACGCCGTCGCCCCAGCAGCAACAGCAGCAGCATCAGCAGCAGGCTGGAGGTGGGTTCCTGGGGATCGTGCTGGGCAGGCCCTGCTCCTTCGAGTGTGGAGGGAGAGGAAACAGTGACGGTGGGGGCTTCGAGCTTCCCGCTTGGCCACCGCGATGTCCCTGATGGTTTCCGCGTCCCTCTCCTCCTCAGACCCCGTTGAGCATCGCCGTTTCCTGAGAACAGACTCGTCCATCGAGGTGCACATGATCTCCTCGGCTGCAGGTGTCCGCAGTGATCCCGCAGCAGCAGCATCAGGGGGAGAGGACATCACAGCCGGCTCCCCAGGAGTAGCATTGGCGGCAGAATGCGAAGGGGTGGCCAGAAATGGCGGGGAGGGAGCCGCCATGGAGTCCTGCGTCTGGTGAGCAAGCGCCATGGCGTCCCTCAAGGCTAGAACGCGTCGGTCCGCCGGCGACACTTCCAAGGTCCCGATGACGTACTCGAGGTTCTCCGAGGTGGTGATGAGCGCCGCCGTCAGGCACCTCACCGTGTCCCGCAGATCAGCGATCTCGGCCTGCATTCGCCGAATGGTGCTGGACGACCTTGCTCTGGATGGCGTTCGTCTCCGTGATCGTGAGTGTGAGCGGCCTGTCCTGCGTTGCTCATTGTCACCGCCGAACACAGGCCATCGCTCGTTCACGGTGTCTGTGGCCTCCATGGGGAGACCCCACAGCGCCGCGAAGCCTTAGGCCCAGCGTCCGAAGGAGCGGAGAGCTAAAAAACACGTCCGCTTGCTTCGAGCGCCCGCCGAAGAATCACCGCCACGTACCACAAAGCGCGATTGAGGCCTCCATTGTCCCAGGAAGTCAGTTATGCACCTTGCTTTCCTCACAGTTATTAGGGTCTAGAAAGCTGTCAATGGCAACGGCAATGAACACAATGAACGCCGACAGTCTATAGCTTCAGCGCCGCATTTCAGCTACAACGTTGTGAATGACAACGCATGCTGCTCACATCTCTCACTACCGCCACGTAGGTGAAAGCACGAATGAACTGTCCACTGTCCCAGGGGGCCAGTTATGCTGCTTTCCTTTGCTTTGGAAGAGAATTGGTTTTGAAAATTGGTTTCTAGGAAAGGAAATGGAGCAGTAACTCTCCTATATATCTCGGTGGATACCCGAACCGCGCCCTATAGGAGGAAGGGATGAACATGATTGGGCTGAGGGTCGTTCAAGGTCATTCTCCGGCCTGCGCGACGACTGCTTTACCTAGCGTAGTGAGGCTTTTCGCTTCAAAACTCAGAAGCACTACAGAAAGGCTGGAAGAAAAAGCGAAATCTATGCCCTCACATCATGAGTCGTTCCGCAGCTGGTCACTCAGCTCCAGGCTACTCATGAACAATACACAACAGCGAGCGCACAGGCCTAGCCTGGTAATCGTTTTGTTTTAGGTCTGTGCCATAAAATCAGGATGCAACGATTTTCAAAAATCACTCCTCCCCGACCGCGGCGGCTGCGTTTCGATGGCGGCGAAACGCTAAGGCGCCCGTGTGATGTGCGATGTCAGTGCACGTTAAAGATCTCCAGGTGATCGAAATTAATCCGGAGCCCTCCACTTTGGCACCTCTTTTTACCTTTCTTTCTTCTTTCACTTCCTCTTTTATCTCTTCCCTTACGGAGCGGTTCAGTTGTAGTTGATGTTGACCTCACACAGTTGTCCAAAGATACATGAGACAGATACTGCGCGATTTCCTTTCACCAAAAATACAATTATTGTATTATTATTATTATTATTACAAACATGGCACGCAAACAGTGCACGACACGCGCAATAAGCGGGCTGTTTCTACGGGCTGAGGCTAGAAATTCTTCACACACACCGCTTTCCAGTCAACTTCGTCAGCGCAGTTTTGGCGAAGCCATCATCACAAACACAATAAGGCGCGCTGGTTCGGTTGCGATTTTAGGCCGAACCCTACCCCCTCAAAAGAAGAAGCCTGAATTCAAACTATATTACCTTCTTTTCTTTGCCACGCGCAAACTTCTTTTATCAGAGCCAATAAAAGTACGGAAAAGCTGAAGTGAAGGCATAGAAAACACAGGATTTTTCTCCTAACCAGAAGCAAACAAGCAGCATCAATAGCTTCCCCACACCCTATCGTCGTATGTGCATGAACGCGTCCACTCCTGCATTCTCTCAAGACGCCGTTTATTATTTCGATTCAAAAGCAAATATTTTCGACCCTAATAGCATACCAAGGCCACGCCGCGGTGACAAAGTGGTTAGCGCGCTCGGCTACTGGCCCGGAGTTCCCGGGTTCGAACCCGATCTCGACGGCCACGTTTCGATGGAGGCGAAACGCAAAAGGCGCCAGTGAGACAGGTTCTTCCCAACTCTTCCTCGCTCCGCCCGACGAAGCCGGACCACCACGGAATGAACAATACGGGAGAATTTATTTACATTATTTACATGTTGTGGGCCCTTTACTGCCGTCGGGATGCGGCCTCTCGTCACGGCATCCACAACCCGTCTGTTTCGTCCTTCTTGGTCGTCTCTCTTCCCGGTCCTCCTCTCCAGCTTGCTCTTCCTCGTCCTTGCTTCCCCATGCTTCTACAAATCCAAACGAAAGCAACAGCAAGGCTAGATAACATTACATAGAAACCAAATACATCTGCCGGAGGTCCTTATAGGTTGCCGTGAAGAGGTCAAAACGGACAGAATTATAATAATTCAAGAGCGTTGGTATTGTGTACTTAAGGCACTGTTTCCCGTAACTTGAACGTGACATTGGTACTGACCAATCCTCGATGTGTCTTGTAAGGTAACTTGGAGTTCTGTCTTGTAATTGGGATAGGTTACGTATATTGTTGATATTCCTGTAGATTTCTTGTTTATATACATGGCTTAAGCGATATCTATAGAGATTGTGAGCTGGAATTACACCAGAGTTGCTAAAAAAAGTTGAGGTGGAAGCAGTATAAGAAGCATTATATGTGTGTCGGAGATACTTTTTCTGTAACAGGTGGATGTGTTCTATATTAGTGTATGTTGTGTTTCCCCATACTAATTGACAATAGTTAAAGTGTGACTGAAAGAGTGAATGATAAAGCAAGCGTTTGATGCGTGTGGGAAGGATATACCTTAAACGACCTATTACACCAGTTATTTTACTTATTTTGCTTAGAACATGCTTGACGTGATTATCCCAGGACATATTTGCGGAAAAGGTGACACCCAGACATTTGAAATTCTCGACTAAAGCGATGCACCGTGAGTTTATTATTATATCTTGATGCTGAGGTATGTGCTTGTTTTTCGGCCTGAATATAATCGATTTTGTTTTGCTTTCATTTACCTTCATTGCATTTACTCTCGACCATTCCTCTAAGGATTTCATTGCACTGTTACATTGTTCAACAAGATGATTAATATCATTCCCAGCAAAAAAAAAATACTAGTGTCATCTGCATAAATAATAAATTTTGCGTTAGGGGTAATAGTGACGATATCATTCAGACAGAGATTAAAAATTAAAGGTCCTAAAATACTTCCCTGCGGCACTCCACAACTAACAGCTTTTGCTTTCGATGTAAAGGCACCTATTTTCACAACTTGAGTTCTATTGGATAGGTAGGATTTCATAAGAGCTAGTGCCTGTCCTCGTATTCCATACTTAATTTTTCCAGCAAAATGTTATGGTTAACTAAATCGAAGGCTTTAGAAAAGTCCACAAAAATGCCAACAACTATTGCTTTGTTTTCAAACGCCGTTAATATATATTCTTTCTGCTCTAGCAACGCTAATTCAACTGATTTGTTTTTACGGAAACCGAACTGGTGTGGTGTTAACAGATTATGTTTTTCAATGAAATTTGCCATCCTCGAATACAAGACTTTGTCAAACAGCTTTGAAAAGATCGGTAAAATAGATACCGGCCTGTAATTTCCCAGCTCATTACAATCTCCTTTTTTGTACAGAACAGTAACTTTTGCGCACTGCATCCTCGCTGGGAAAGTTGCTGATTCTAAACACATATTAAAAATGTGGGTGAGGATGGGAGCAATAATATCAATTACATGTTTGATTGGGCGTACTTGAAGACCATCGATGTCACAACTGCTAGAGTTCTTTAAGGCTTGTATAACGGACATGATTTCATCCACTGTTACGGGTTGAAGGTACACTGTGTTGTTAATATAAGTGGAAACGTATTTGCTAGCATAAGAGGATATAGAGGGAGCAGAAGCGATACTAGTGAAAAAATTGTTAAAAGCATCAACTAGTTCTGCACCGGATAATTCTTTTCCGTCAACTTGTAATTTCAATGAAGGCTTATGCGAGTGACCACGATTAAGGATGGTGTTCAACCTCGACCATAACAGACTGTTTTGACGGCACTCAATATCCAACAAAGAAGAATAATATGCTGATCGTGCATTTCGCAACTTCTTTGTTAGCTTATTACGATGCTTTTTAAATTGGACAGGATCATCTGCTGATCGCGTATGAAGGAAATGTTGATATAGCTTGTCCCTCGTTTTCATTTCACTCCGTAATTCAGGTGTAAGCCATGGTTTGCATGTTCTTTTACTTTTTTTGCGTGTTCTTGACGGGAAACTCTTGTGGTATAGTTGGGTCAGTATATCCATAAACTTATCGTACGCTTCACTGGCATTTGAGAGATTACGGATCGTGTCCCATTCCACTGACAACAGGGCGTCACGAAAGGAATTCAGTGTTGTGTCTGTTATTAGTTGGTACATTATTGGTGGGGATTTTTTTCTTATTGACCTGCTTGATTCTACACACAAGAATACTGGCAAATGATCGCTGATAGAACATGACAAAACTCCAGATTTAACATTCGGCCCCAAGGAATTGGTAATAAATCCAGAGTGGACTGGCCTTCAGGTGTAAACCTGGTTGGTGTGTCAATTAAGTTAGCAAAACCATTCGATAATATGATCATATTGAGAGCATTTGATGATGGACTGTTCACACTCATGTCGACGTTAAAATCTCCACCAGCTATTAGAGGTTTAGAGTTATGATTTTGAACCACATAAGCCAGGAACTGATCATAGAACTGCAGAAACGCAGGCAAATCACCATTCGGTGGTCGATAGCACACAGAAAATACATGTCTAGCAGTGCACATGGTGAGCATTTCGTAGTCTGGTGAAAGCACTGTGTAAGAATCAATGATCTGACATTCTACATCATTTGTGATCAGCAATGACACTCCGCCCCCTCGAGAGTCCGACCGGTTTAGATAGTGGGTATTATAATCAGGCAACCTAAAAATATCACATTCATTAGTGCTCCATGTCTCTGTTAACATAATAACCGAAAATTGAAAAGAGAAACCAGTAAATAACTCCTCCAGGGATGACACCTTATTTCTGACAGAACGCGTGTTCATGTGGATACAATTTAAGGGAGATTTATTTATTTATTTATTCAAAATACCCCCAAAGGCCCTCATTTGAGGGTATTACATGGGGGGGGGGGAGTAAGTACAAAGCATTGTTATAAGGTTAAAGATATTGCACTAAAATAAAATAGAAATCACAAAATAATAATCATAAATAGGCATTCACAGAAAGGGTCGCAACAATGCACATAACAGCAAAATTTAAGCATAAATAACAGCACCGCTAGAAAAAGAAAAAGACAACACTGGAAAAGGTGCGCTGAAGTACAAAAAAAAATATAAAATAAAAAGAATGCAAGGTGGAAGAAAAGAACGCTCAAAAAATACCTTTTTAGTTGTTAAAACATGAGTGCATAAGATGTTGGAATTTATTTAGATCAGATTCAGTGGCAATTTCTGATGGCAAAGCGTTCCATTCGGTTATTGTGCATGGTAAAAAAGAATAGGCATAATGGAATGACTGGCAGTTAATGCGTTTAACTTTGTAAGGATGATCGCGACGTGGAAAGATAACTGGCGGTGGCTGAAAGAATTCATCATGAAGGAAAGGATGGTGATAAAGCTTGTGGAAAAGTGACAGACGGGAAATTTTTCGGCGCAGTGCTAAGTTATCTAACTCGGCTTTAGTCTTCAATGAGGTGACGCTGGTGTAACATGAATAATCAGAAAAGATGAATCGCGCAGCACGGTTTTGCAGGGCTTCGATGTTACTGATGATATAATTCTGATGAGGATCCCAAATGGCAGACGCGTATTCGAGTTTCGGACGGATTAATGTGGTGTACGCTAGTTTTGTTTACATGTGTCGCGGCCTCTTTTAAATTATGTTTGAGAAGTCCGAAAGTACGGTTAGCGGAGGCAAGAGTGAGATTAATATGATGATTCCATGATAAGTCGGATTGTAGGTTAATGCCAAGATACTTGTAACTTGTGGTGAATTGTACACTATTGTTATCAAGAAAGTAGGCGGTAGGAATACGTGGCTTGTTAGTGAAAGACATGAGCTTAGTTTTGGAAAGATTTAAAGGCATTAACCAATTAGAACACCATGTGCTTATCGCTTCAAGATCAGACTGCAGTGGCTGGCTGTCAGTGTTACAGGTTATACGTCGATAAAGCACACAATCGTCAGCAAATAGTCTGGTTCTGGACGTCACGCAATTGGGTAAGTCATTAATATAGATAAGGAAAAGTAAAGGTCCCAGTACACTGCCTTGTGGAACTCCAGACGTAACATTAGCGTAACATGAGTTAGAGTTGTTAACTGATGTGAACTGAATTCTAGATGAGAGAAAATCTGCTATCCATGCAATAATATTAGGGTGAATGTTCAGTTGGGAAAGTTTAAGCAACAACCTTTGGTGTGGAACGCGATCAAATGCTTTAGAAAAATCTAAAAATATTGCGTCAACTTGGAAACCAGCGTCAATCAGTGCATGAATATCGTTAATAAAACCGGCAAGTTGGGTGTCGCATGAGTAGCCCTTGCGAAAACCGTGCTGATGATCGAAGATAATGTTATAATCTTCAAGGTAGTTGATGACCTGAGTATGTATAATATGCTCGAGTAATTTACAAACTGTACTTGTTAAGGAGATGGGACGATAGTTAAGCGGAGAAGCACGATCACCTGATTTGAAAATGGGTATTATCTTAGCTATGCGCCAGTCGTTAGGAATGGTGCCAGTTGATAGCGACTGGGAAAATAATGCGGTTAACATGGAACAAATGCTATGTGATGTATTCCTTAAAATTTTATTATTGAAGCCCATATGATCAGCGCTAGAAGATGTTTTGAGATTGTTTAGTAGAGATAAAACACCAGTGTGGAACGCGATCAAATGCTTTAGAAAAATCTAAAAATATTGCGTCAACTTGGAAACCAGCGTCAATCAGTGCATGAATATCGTTAATAAAACCGGCAAGTTGGGTGTCGCATGAGTAGCCCTTGCGAAAACCGTGCTGATGATCGAAGATAAATGTTGCGACAATTTCATCTACATCATCAGGCAAGTAAAAATCCACTTCGTTATGCCACATTCTTTTGTTGCAAAAAAAACGCACCCTTTAAAGGTCGTCCAGCTCTCCCTTATCCCTGACGTGAATTGCACTAGCTCCGTCGGTCTTTCGAACAAGGACCTTACCGTTCCCATACCAAACAAACTTATAGCCTTTTTCTTTTGCTGCTTCCTTTACCGACCGTACAAGGTCCCTGTTATGCCGAGTCAAGTTGTCTTGAAAGAAAATTGCAGAGGTTTCATTCCTCAGGGCGTTTTTTTTCTTAAGCCATGTGTCCCTGGTTCCCTGCTTAGTGAAACGGACAAGAATTCCCGGCACGTTGTCTTGCCTAGCGGGCAGCCGATGCACGGCTGCAACGTCAGCCTCTTCAAGCTGAGGTATCTGGAGCTTATCAGCTACCTTATTTAGACAGCATATGAGTTTCTCACCCTCCACAACAGGGATTCCATGGACCTCAAGGTTCAGTCGCCTACTTCGGAACTCAAGGTCATTCACCTGACGTTGAAGTTCGGATTCAACGGCTACATGCACTGTCTGTCTTTCCTCCAGTTCTGCCACTCTTTTTCTTAACCCTTTGATTTCAGTATCTTGATTAGAAATCTTTTCTTGAAATTCATCGAATTTCTGCGACAGAAACTGAACTGCCTCTTCCATGCTGTTTACTTTTTCAACTAGAGCTGGCAGGCGCTCAAGTTTTTCGTTGATTGGCGCAAGAACTAAGCTTACATCAGTGTCATCCTCACCGCGAGCCTGCGCTCTTACATGTCACGCATTTCCAGGCCTTCTTAGCTACCTTAGATTTGTAGGTTTTTTCTTGCAAACCAGCACATTTCCCGAAGTGGTACATATATGAACACTCACTACATTTCGCAGCCCCTTCATCCTGCACAGGAAGCTGACATGATAAACAAATGTCAGACATAGCACGGAAGAATCAAGAAGAAACAAACGAAAATGAAAACCAAAAGCGAGAAAGTTCCGCAAGGCAACTGTTATGCAACTGTTATGTAATGCTATTGCATAATTTTATGGCATTGGCAGTAGTGGCAGCAGCGACAGCGTAAAAGAAGCATTGAAATGCAAAAGAAAGCTCAGGATTACTAACCTGCAACAGCAGAGTACAAATGTTAGGCGTGCTTCCAGATGCTGCCGCCGCTGCCAAATGACCGCCGACCGGGAAACGCCCCACAATTTACAGGCTGCGATGCGTTGAACGGCGCTTGCGCAGACGGTATCCTCGCAGTCGTGAATCCAGAAGCAGAGTGCAGCCTATCGCCCGGATTTCGTCGCAGGAACACTGACGATAAGGATGGCCGCCGGAAAATTGTGCTTCTGACGATGCCCCAGTAGGGTCGAATGCAGCACGGCTTGAATACGGCAACTGCAACAGCAGAGTACAAATGTTAGGCGTGCTTCCAGATGCTGCCGCCGCTGCCAAATGACCGACGACCGGGAAACGCCCCACAATTTACAGGCTGGGATGCGTTGAACGGCGCTTGCGCAGACGGTATCCTCGCAGTCGTGAATCCAGAAGCAGAGTGCAGACTATCGCCCGGATTTCGTCGCAGGAACACTGACGATAAGGATGGCCGCCGGAAAATTGTGCTTCTGACGATGCCCCAGTAGGGTCGAATGCAGCACGGCTTGAATACGGCAACTGCAACAGCAGAGTACAAATGTTAGGCGTGCTTCCAGACGCTGCCGCCGCTGCCAAATGACACTGAAAAGCGAAAACCGGTTTCTTTTTACTGGTTTCCTTTCCAGTAACCACCAGCCATCAAAACGGTTGCTATGAATTATTTCAACATTTTTGAATGGTTTGCTTGCTGCTGCTTACTGGAGATGGAGATCTTCACCGAGGGCCTACCACCCGCTCCGTGTCTTCACTCTAACAGATGAAATCATTTCATCTCCAACTATCAATTTTGGTCGGCTCTTGATGATGATGATGGATTTTTATGGCGCAACGGCATCTATGGCCAAAGAGCGCCATGGCACAAGGTATTTTTTCAAATTCTCAAGGTGGGGTCGAAGACCCATTTCCCAAGCATTTCACCCTAAATAAGCCGAGCACCTGGTCGGCTCTTGATCAAATGGATGTCACATCTTGGTAACAGTTTTCTTTGACACTCTGAGTCATAGCAATCCTTCAAGAAACTGAAATACACTGAAACCTGTAATAATTTGTCTTCCCTTTTCCCGCCGAACACATTCAGGTTGGCAGGGCTCAGACGCAACCGCGTCGTAATGAACTGCGCTCATTAGTAGCTAAATTATAGAACTTTAAAATAAAAAGAAATGTTATGGCTACATCAGCAGTTTGTTTCGAATACATCATACGTGACGACAAGTTATTCGTGAATCGATGAACTCGAAAAGAAACTAGTTAACTTCGCTTGCAGACAACCACAGGTGCCTCGTTTTCAGCCTCGTTACAACTAAATTTTATCAGCAAGGAATGTAGCATATATAACTCTATCGCCCATAAGGAGCAGGGAATTAAGGTACTTTGTTACAAATGCATGCTTAGTTTGAGCTGTCCTTTGGGCTGTCTAAAATCATTCCATCGGCATGTATAAGTGGAAAAGCACTAATCCGGACGTTCAGAGCCTAGAAAGACCGTCTCTTGCCGATATTTGTCCACTCTGTCCCAATCATAGGAAAAAATGGGAAGAAAAGGACATAAAAATATCCAAGAATGGGAGTAGAGCCCGCGGAGACGCGAACAAAGGCCGCTGTGCAAGACTACGTGAATATCAAACACAGCTTTTTTTTTTCATCATGGCACATACTGCACGAGGTTATGCATGTATAGAAAGGGGCTATATACAGATTATTTACTAAGCACTCAGCTAGTGGCTGCCGAGCACTAGTTTGATAAAAGGCAACACAACTAAAAGGGCGGCAAAGATAGACACGGCCTCAAGAGCTGAAACCAGTCCGGTAGAAAGTCTGTTCTGTCATAAACGTCCTAAGTTATAGCCTGTGATGCTACAACTGAGGCTATCGCCACAGCCGAACACGCCTCGTATTAAACTCCACCGCACTCTTGCTCTGTACATTGCAGAGCGTCGTCTTCGCCAACTTCTATCCGCTCCGTCCCGCGGCACTGCCCGCTCATTGTCGTCTTCTGCGTAGCACAAATCCTTGCTTTCGCAATGATGGGGATGTAAACAATCTTTGCAGTTTTCTCGTCAGCTGTCGGCTGGACATCGCCAGGCGTTTCGAATTATTGCTTAGCATAAAATAGTTTCCAACCGTTTGCTATGTTTTGCTGACTTTGAAAGGATCTTCATGTCAATATTAACGAAATCGTTTGGCGGCTTTCTTCATCTCCTGTGTATTTGTTCGATAAATTTCGTTAATCCGACGTTATCTGCAATGCTGAGCCAGCTTTATTTGATCCTTTTTTGTATCGAGCCCGACAGCTTCTATGCCTGAGTTCCACATTCACATTCTCACAGCTAACCAGCTACTAGAATTCACACCTGCCTCAGACAGAAAGAGTAATTTAACTTTACCTAAACCATAGCTTATACATAGCACTTCGTGATTGCAAGGCATACGTGACCGCTTGTGACTTAACCTGGAGAAATGGCATTTGCTTTCGTTTCTTTAAAAGAATCTGCTTGGGTCGGTGAAGTGGCTGGCGATATGCACAACACCGGTTATGTGGTGTGTCTCGAAAATCCCACTTAGACGACGCTGTACAATATGTGTTGTCTCGGTAGACCCCACCTGTCACCTGATGTGTAAGGTGGCATGCGACGTGCCGCCACACGGCTATGTGTCATGCCTGCGCGCAGTCACGCCTGACTGAATTTGTCGACACTCATTCAATGCTAGGATTTCCAGAAATAGCTCTAGCTTTGCAAGAAGTACCTTTTCAAATAAAATTTACCTTTAAAGCTGATGTTTTGGAAACATGTAGTTTCGTCCCTCTGAGGCTATGACAACTGGCAGCACATTGAGCCGCTGTCAGTGGACAGATAACAGGCCAGAGAAAGTGAGTGCCGGAAGTGATAGATATTGGAGTTGGGAGGTGAGCCAGAAAGAAATAGGGCATAGTAGTGGCGCGGTTAGCTTTTTCACTTTTGTCGCAGGCGTAGAGGTGGTCGATTACAGATAGGGGTCGACCGTAGGGGAGCGTCGAGGGAATGGTTCTGTCCGCGTTGCGACCGCAATTTTGTTCTCTTTGTTTCCAGAGGCATGTTTTTTGCGTTTTGTCATGCTGTTCAGGTAGCACCATTTGACGTCGCTCCGCTAGTAGTAAGAAATTATTTAAGCACCTTACAATGCTTTCTAAACATTCAGTCCATAATAGTAGCTCAGCATTCCGTGAGCTTTGTGATGTAGGCATTATTTGAATGGGACGGTCTAAATTTTAAACTGAACCGAGTAATTTTATCCAACGAGTTGTTTTCATAGCACTGCCATACAAATTAAAGTTTATTGCTGCCATTACTGAAACCATTTCGGAGCCGCCGCGGTAGTTGAGTAGTTGTGGTGCTTGGCAGCTGGCCCGAAAAACGAGGCTTCAATCCCGGATGCGTTGGTCGCATTTCGATAGACACGAAATTCTAGAGGCCTGTGTACTGTGCAATGTCAGTGCACGTGAAAGAATCCCAGATACTCCAAAATATTCGGAGCTCTCCACTACGACGTCCCTCATAGCCTGAGTCGCTTTGGGACGTTAAACCCCGTAAAACCAAGCGAGTGTATTCTTCCACCACAATAACGAGTGAAGTAAAGTTATGGTCTGATACATATTTTATTTCGTGGTTCTGTTGTGGAAAACTTTTAAGACTGTCGATATTTTGTTCAATGAAGAGGGCTAAGCCGGGCTGGTTGGTGGATGTTGATGCAAACGACTGGACAGCGCCAATGGTACGGAAGAGAACACAGACACCAGCGCATGTGTATGTGTTCTTTTCTGTCCCGTATGTTAGCGCATTTCAGCCGTTACCAGCAACATGTATTTTTTGTTTGCCTATATTCAAAATGGTTCGAAATATTCAGTTCGTAAGCAAAAATTTGATACTCGCGCATCCTAAGGTTCTTGCTCAAGAAGAACAAAAGTCTCTCGCTTTTTTTGTAAGCCTCCTCTCTTAGTTTGCCCAACAGCCATTTTTATTAAAGCGAATTCAGTCCTTGCCTAGCCTCTCAGGCGCCAATACACCCCGTGAATGCCGGCCGAGACCACGTGGATCGAGTACTGAGCAGACCAGAACGGCGTCAGAGGCATGTTTGGCAGTCCATGTTCTTGGTGCTGGCTGGCTCCCCTCTCGAGAAGATGGAGGAGGAGGAAAAACTTCATTGTACTCTGGTGCTTCTTTCTGCGGACAGAAAGAATTTTGAGCCGTGAAGAAAATAGGTTGGGGGGGGGGGGGGCGCTTAAAGGACAACTTAAATCCAGAAGAAAAGTTCTGGGAACCTGGAAGAGCTTCAAGCCATGAAGAAAAGTCGCAGAGAGCGCCGCTGTGCTCCTATTGTCGTAAACCGGACCCCACTTCCATTACGTGCGCGAGCGCCCGTTAGATGGCGCCGATGTCTTGCACGGACAGATATCGGCGCGTCGCCGAGGTTCGGCGACGTCTCCTGCAGTGGGCATGCGTAGACCGGTTCTGTCGTATGTTAAGAGCGGCGACTTTGGGCGTGTGCACCAAAAAAAAACGGCCCTTGGAGCACACTTGCAGAATATCGAGGGTCCTCTACAGTTTGTCAACCGAAAACCATCTCTCCACATGCTAACCCCTTCAGTCAGCAGAGCAGGAAGCGAAAACGCGGTTTGCAAACGTGGGTTGCTGGTTGGAAGCAACCTCCCTGTAAGTCGGCAATTCTACAAGTTGTCCATTCACTTCTGTGAAAATGAATGCTGCACGTCGGGAGTACCCTGTCGATAGATCTTTGTGTTTGCTTGCCTTAGGGTGCAGTGACGCGAGGCAGATGATATCATGTCTGAAAAAGCGTTGTCCGCATTCTCAGTGCACGAGCTCACGTTCCCCCGCTGAGAGGTATACGAGCACAGTGACATCACGACTAAAAGAATAAAAGAATAGTGACGCCATGCGTACTCAAAGCAATATGAAAATAAATGGCAAAAAAGAATAAGATACCTGCCGTTCTGCAGTGGTAAGTGAGTCTAATAATAAACTGCACATCTCCAAACAAAAATCTTTAATTTTAACCAAACGTTTCAAAGTTGACTCGGCTTCTTCATCAGGGGTGACTGAGGGCAGTAGCTAGCGTCTCTAAGAATGGAGGGGAGGAAGGGGTCAAAGGAACGAAAGCTGTGATGCGAAAGGCGTGGGGGAGGGGGAGGAAGGGGAAGGGGGTTAAGGCTGTTAGTCATGTTGTCGCACTGCGGGGAGGCTGTCAATGGCGACTTTTTGTCGTTGAAGTCCCTGGGCATACACTGGGAACAGGTTTCCTTTTGTGCGGTTGATGTTGTTCGGGGTGGTTTGGATGTGCCAGGATTCCAGAAGGAGCCTTTTGTGGTAATTTGTTTCGGTTACAAGGATGCTAGTTCCTTAGGAGTTGATTCTGTGGTCTGAGTCCTCGGAATGTTCGGCTACAGGATTGTAATCTCTTGCGAAGTTGTGGACGTCGTTTTTATGTTGCCGAATTCTTTCTTTGAGGTTTTTGGTTTCGCCGATGTAGCCTGCGTCGCAGTCGACGCAAGGAATTTTGTAGACAATGCCTTGGGCTCCTTCTCTCCGCGGCCGGTCTTTATGAACAGGTAGGCAAAGCGCAACACTGTTTGTGGGCTTGTGCGCAACCTGGAGACCCCCTTTTTTCGGGAATCGGGCGATGGTTTCACTGACACTTCCGACATCTGGTAGAGTGACGCATTTTGATGGTGGTGTTGTTCTTTGTGCGTTGATTTCTTGACGCATGTGGTCGTGTTTTTGACGTCGAATGGTTTTTTGAATAAAGTTTTTGGGTAGCCGTTCATGATGAGTTCTTTGAATATCGTGCGTTGTTCTTTTTTTCTGTCAAGTTCTGTGCTTGTTGTGCAGATGAGACTGAGATGTGCAGTTTATTATAAGTCTTCAAACCCAACCAGACAGGCAAATCTGTCAAAATGTTTAGTTTTTTTAACTGAGTCTCCTGATCTTTGTGTTCTTAGCGGTGTTCTTTCGTCTTTGATATAGTGGCGTTGGAGACTCGATGCACCGTGCTCGACCCCTTTCGTCGCCAAATGATCTCTGGTGAAATGGACAGTTTCCTCCATTCGAGTCATTTCTTGCCACACAAAGCGAAAACACGTGCTTTTTAAAGCTGTCACCAATTACGTGGCCGCAGAATGGTCTCGCCCATTCACAATGGTCTGCTTTATTTTGTACTGTACTCAGGCCATAACAACACAGTGCACTCACATTGAATGACAAGGAACGAAGTAATGGCTCTAAGGAAAAGCCTTTCAGCGTGCCGTCTTTTTCAGTGAGTGACCACTCGATGATGCGGTTCCATCGAGCGGCCGCATTGGTACCAACCGCTGCCTCCACACGCTAATAGAACAACAGCGGGCTAACGGGGTCGCATTTTTTATTGTGGCAGTGAGGCTTCAATTTTGGATTTCGAAGTGGTCTGTCTGTATGTCTGAAATTTACTTGACCTGAAATAAAATAATCGGAAATGTTTTACGGCCGCGAGTGAGCTTCGAACCGGGGTGGCGAGAACACATCAGTTTTGCTGGCTACTCCATTAGACAAGTGCAACACCGCCGCAGCCGAAAATTCTGCGTCCTAAAATACCAGTCTCTTGCGCTGTGTTTTGGATATCATCGTCTTCATCAACTGCATCTGTGCGCAACGGCACCGAACACCGAAACAGCACTGAAAACCGAAGTGCTAGCACTCCTAATTGCATTTGGCGAAACCACGCTAAATCATCCGACATTTGTTTTTGTGCCACTCATTACCTGTGCCATGCGCTGTACTTTTAACAATGCTGGTAGAATTCCTTAGGTTGGTGGAAGGCATTAAAGAATGTAACTGATCTTCAGCAGGAACTCTGATATCCTTTCTGGCAGATTTTTGTCAGCGTCTGGAGAGACCCTTTGCCAGGACTGGCACATTAGCGGTTGTGTTTTTTTTTTTTGACAGCCTGGAGACAAAAGTGCATCCATGACCGTTCCGGGCCGTTATCACAGAGGCGCCGACTACGTCATGCTTCACACCGTAGGGGGCAGAAACACAGCACATTCAATAAGCAACCATGGACTGCGCTCCACAATTCGAGGAAAAATAAAAGGAGGAAAAAAAGAAAGGCAGGCAAAAGCACAGCAAGACACCCCTCCCCATTGTCCTTTTCTTCCTCCCCCTTACCATCTGCAATCGGGTGCCCGTGTACCTCTTGGAAAAGAATTTCGCCCTACCTAAGCACCAGCTCACATCCTTGACCCTTCGCGTTACCGCCTCTCCCACTTCTTCACCGTTTGATGCTGCGAGCCATGCGTCTTGTTCTCGTAGCCTTTGTGGGAAGAAAACTGCCAAAAATTTTGCCCGAAGGGTAGAGGGAAATTCAAGGAAGCTTTGGTTAAGACGATTCCCAATTCTTGCTTATTTATTTTAAAAACAAGCGATAACAGCAATGGCATATCGCTTTAAGCATGCGGCTCGAGGACAGTGTGTGATTCGTTCCCCAGTGCCGCCGTTTACCCACTGGTTTCCAATGGGCACAAGTTCTCTCGATGCCTGGCGCTTGGTTTCTTTGAGCTGAAGCGCTCGGAAAATGGTCTTTCACCTAACCTATTAAAACTCATCATCAGCAAAAGAAAACATTTCTAAGAAATGGATACCCAAGATTCTTCACTCGATGTATCATCCAAAACCTAAAAGATGCAACGAAAACAACTGTATATGCTTATATGCGAAGGACACGCCGGTGGCAAAATCACGTATGCAGCTCGTACGTAGAAGGTGTCAGCGAAACCTTGACCACCATTATCGGACGCCTCCTCTGCCCCTTCAAAGACAGTCATCCTAAAGAAAATGCCTAAGGCGGGGTCATGATGCAATATACACCTTTCTTCGAGTGCTTGGTGTCGAAGGCTGTGGAAACCAATCATGGTGCATTTAAAAGTCGCTGGATAGTGTTAATCGTTCCCTGGAAACGGCTCCCTCTTCTTACTCCCGCGGTTTGTGTGCTTATAAAGCCCCTGCAACTCCAAGGGAGCCACACCTTGAAGAAGTAGTAGTTTGCCAATCGCTTCAGAGGCAACAACAACTGACGAAAATACAAAAAGGAAAAAAAATTTCCGGCCCGGCGATTACTATCTAATCTCTCAAGCACAGGAATTGCAACCGGCTATTATTATTATAAAGGCAAATAGAGAGGATGGGGAGAAGTAAATAGGAGAGTGACAGAAAAAAATATTAAAAAACGGGGGTAGGTTTGCACGCCATATGCAAAAAAAAATTAATATGTTCGCGCTACTCTTGCGACAGTGCTTATAAGTACTGTTGCACATATTCGCAACACGGTAAATTCACTGCATATTCAGGACCGCGCACGTAGCGTCCTGTCGCTATCGCTCTTGCGAGCGGCACATTGCACAAGCGGGCTGGATGGAGCACCCAGCCGCCGCGCTGGAGATAACCACTAAGCTTTGAAACGTCGTGTTATCGGACAATAACTTCTGTTCATTTCTCAGCAAATTTAAATCATAATGTTTAACGGGGGTTTGATTCTTGATTGCTGCTCTGGGTAACGGCGTAGTTACTAGCTTGCCGTACTGATGGCCTATTCTTCAGAATAGTTCCCAGCATGCCATTCAATGAAGTCTTCGTTAGCGGTTCATGGTTTACGTACACCGTTGACATAATTGCCGAAACTAGCATCGATTACAGCAATGGTAAAGCCCTTATCGACGGCGAACGATTGAATCGTGAGAGGCACTGTACCAACCTAGAAAAAAATGTTGTGAACTACCACACAATAATTTTTACATTGGACAAATCAGCTACTGCCATAAAACGCAGCATCAGGTTTGCTGCCTCTTATAGTGCAGCACTCAGTCACTTAAACGCGTCCGTGCTGCACTTTCACCACATCGACAAAACTTTCGAAGAGCTGTCTGCTATTGAGGCTAATAACTGGAGTGTTAAAATGTAGCCAATAATACACGATTTAAAATTTTCAATGCACAGTGCAAGAACCATATACAAGTATTGGTGAGTGAGCTCTAAGTAAGAGCGTCCGGGAATTACGCATTTCACTGCTTGAACGAAAGTACCTGGAAGTTTCATTGCTTTGCACTGTTAATGCGCACGCAATTCCAGTATCACCTATGGCCGTGTCGTGGGGTCACTGCATGCACCTAAATAAGTGTACCTGTCAAGCAAAAGAGTCTCCTTATAATTTCCTCTATACACCTCATAGTAGGCACGCGCTTTCTTGTAGGACTTATGTAGCAGCCCATGGTCGTAGCCTCACACCGATGAGGGAACTTTTGATAAAAGTGCGCATTCGTACGGCATGGCTCAACCTCCCAGAGGAACCTACCAAAACAGGGGCACTGTAGCAGGGACACTGTAGCAGGGCCACTGTAGCAGGGACGTGCGGCTTGCCAACACACCGAGAGAGGGCGCCACGCGTTTCTTGCCGGTGCGGGGATTCATAATAAAAACAAAAACAGCGCAGCAAATCTTTTGCTCCAGTGAAATGTAAAATACTTTATAGTTATTTTAATGTAGGACATTACGCTACCTGATGCTCCGAGAGCTTGTCGATGTATTTTAAATTAGGGCTTTGGTGAGCGATGAAGTGAAGTCAAGTGGGGTATTTTTCGGGACCTCGCCGTAGGCTCCATGCTATCGTAGCTCATTGCCCATGGTAAACGCAATATGTAAGCTACATTGGTGAAACTCTACTAAAAGAAACTTTAAGAAGCATTTAACATATAGGCGAGAGAGCTAATCTCTAACTTTTATGCGCGACTAGGTATAATTTTTATTTTTCATCGCCTTTGAGTTACGCACAGTCGCGCCGCCGGCTGTCGCGAGATGGCGCGACCGGTTTTTCGAG
>NC_135497.1:209523697-209586197 GCF_052857255.1 Amblyomma americanum | reverse complement strand
TATCTGCAGTTTGACCCCCTTTCGACGAGCGAACAGTCCCCCAGAATAGATAAGTGCTCACAGAGTGCTTATGTGTTGTTGAAGAAATGATGAGACGACTGATGCGTTCTTTACATTTAATATTTCACATCATAATTTACAATTACGTCAAAATAACAAATATCGAAAAAATATTAAAAAGCAAAGTCGAAACTACCGCCGCCTCTTTCCATGGCGTAGCAGGATGCGCCGAATTCGCGCAGGACGCCCATAAACTTCTGCTTCAGCCGTCTGCGCAGGTGAGAAAACAGTGAATCAGGGCGGTGAAACAACCAGGGTAGACACAGACAACAGTTGCTTAGTAATCGCATTAAAGGAAGAAAATTGGTCGCGAGTGACCTCTGAGACCCACGTGGTGTCATGCAAGAGGGAGACACCTATTGGTATAGCCCGGTCAGAGTAAGGCGTGCACCTTCAGAAATGACGGCTGCTACTTCAGCGACACTCAATCGTAATGCGACAACGGAACTGCGTTCGCCAGTCACAGTCTCGGACGCAGCATTTTGTGGCCACATGGAACGATAGTTGAAGTTGATAGTTAGTGATTCAAAAATAAGTTGCAAGAATATACAGCAAGATGTCCCAAGGTACACGACCGCAGGTGGGACCTCCTATGAGAGAACCTTGGCTCCGTTGCATGCTGTCGTTATATTCGACGGCACTCCCCGTAACCTTTAAACAAACAATTGGTGTGAGATGGAGCGATGGTTGCAACCGTGTTGGACGTCGTTCAGAAAAACGAGCCAACTCTTCAAAAGGAGGACGCGACGCAGATAATTGTTCCGTGCCTTACGCAAATTCCTTTTTCGGTATATCTCTGCAGCTAGCCGACTGTCAGCATAGGTTAAAGGGACACTGGGGACAACTCCACCCAACTTTCGTTCTTAGTACAAAGCCAATTTTGTGGCTCTTCCTGGCTATATTGATCTCTGTCCAACAGCAAAAAAGAAACATTTATTGCCGAGAAAATTTCGAAAAGGGTTCCGTGATCACCGTTAGGGAGTGAATAGCAGTGTTGCTTAGCCTCGGAGATCCGCGTGGGGTAAATGCCACTTTACTTGCGAGAACGCATGGGGGTGGCGATACCCATGTTTCATTTTTATCCAAGTCCACCTTTTTTGGATGTTGGTTTTAATTTCAAGGCAACTTGTCAATTGGCAAATTGTAAGATCGTAAATTAGTGAAATTGTAACAGGCAAAATGTAAGATACTTTTGTGAACATATCGATGGGAATAGTCTAACCTAGGAATGCTTAGCAAAATTTTTCTTTTAATGTATGTCGCGGCTTCAAATCGTGTAGTTCAGACAGCCATAGAAAACCAGGAGGGAATATGGTAGGGCATGTTCGCTCATCGTTACACAGGTATCATAGCGCGGTAACTGCAGAGGGCAACTGCAGCGCTTGTCCTGTCCTCGCCTCGTCTTCTGTAGTTACCGCGGTATGCTTTCTGTGTATAGAAAACCAACTGGGCGTTGATAAACAACTTCTCGTTGAAAAGAACACGCTTGTCTAAAAATTGTGGTTACGACTTTTCGAGCTAATAAAATGTCCGTTTTCATGGAATAGAGCGTTCTTACATAAGAGTCATCGCACAGCACACGGGCGCCTTAGCGTTTTTCCTCCATAAAAACGCAACCGCCGCGGTCGTGTTCGACACCGGGAGCTCCGATCAGTAGCCGAGCGCCCTAACCACTGAGCCATCGCGGCGGGTGTAGTGGAGCTAGAAACTGCTTTTTGAGGGAAGAAAATGGCGCAGTAATTATCACATCCCGGTGGATACTTTTTTTATTCGAGATGTTTGCCATTAGGCATAATGAGAAAGGGAGAGGGGGATATGGAGGAGAGAAAAAGCAGTGTAGACAAGCCACGCTTAAAAACCGGCAAATGTTCTCGCCAAAGCGATTATCTAGTATCCGTTCGCGATAGTCACCTTCAGCGTAAAATTAATAATAATAATTGGTTTTTGGGGAAAGGAAATGGCGCAGTATGTCTCGTATATCGGCAGGCACCTGAACCGCGCCGAAAGGGAAGGGATAAAGGAGCGAGTGAAAGAAGAAAGGAAGGAAGAGGTGCCGTAGTGGAGGGTGGTGGTAGTGGTTTTATTAAAATAATAGTAAAAAGGAAGGAAAAGATTTTTGCTAGCCCCGGCATCTGCTATCGATACTGAAGCGGGTTGTCCAGGCGGGTTGTCCGAGCCGTAGTGGAGGGCTGCGGAATAATTTCGACTACCTGGGGATCTTTGACGTGCAGTGTATTGCCCAGCACACGGGTAGACTCCGTTGATTTTGAGGAAAGGAAACGCGCCTAACTGGGTCAGTGGACCCCTTAACCGCGCTTTCGGGTACATGGTGTGCTTTTTCATATCATGCTTACCAATGCTGACACGCCAGCCATATTTTCTGGATTTCATGCGTCATGTGGTTGGTTGGTAATAACTTTATTTAGACCCATTTCAGTGGATCAGATGAGGTTGGGTGAAGGGGGAGAGGTGTTAAAGGGACACTGAAGAGAAATTGAAGTTGGCTTGTATCGATAGAATACCAGCTCCTACACACTAAACACGAATGACACGAGATGGGAGGTTTATCGGTGTTCGTCCGCTTTAAAACACGGCATCGCCAGACGAGAACACCGGTAAAACGGTGGACATGATATCATAAACACCAAAGCAACACCAGCTATAACTGACGGTGTGCTAACGAGGTCCGCAATCGTTCATCAGCCGTCTCTAACGGAGTGGTTGTCGCCAGTCGGAACCTTCCGAATGGTGTAGAAAAAAACACCGTACGGCAACTGAGACGGAGCGAGGTCGAATTCCTGCTGCTGTTCAAAAGAACGCGCCAGTGGAACTGTGTACTTTTATCTGTTTCGCTTAGTTCCGGAACGAAGGAGCAAGTTTTGGTTTCGGTCGAGATTCAATGGTCAGCAGGCGGCGCAAAGATGCAAAAGTAATCCTAGGTCTCGACCTCAAAAAGGCGTTCGATAACGTCAAACACGAGGCTATACTAGAGGAACTACATAGTCTAGAGGTAGGTCCGAGAACATATAACTATGTCAAGGACTTCCTAACTGGGAGAACAGCGAGGATCAAATATCAGGACATAGAATCAGGGAACATAGAACTGGGCAGCAGGGGCACCCCCCAAGGGTCGGTACTATCCCCACTCCTCTTCAACATAGCAATGAGAGGGGAGGGTCTAAAGTTCAGTATGTATGCAGACGACATCAATGTCTGGATAAACAAAGGAGACGACGGGCAAATAGAAAGGAAACTCCAGAAGGCAGCAGACACTGTGGTAGAGTATGCAGCACAAAGAGGACTGGCATGTTCACCAGAGAAATCTGAGCTTCTGGTATACAACCCAAAAAGAAACAGGCTCAAGCAGGGTGAGGACTTTAAAATCACTGTGGAAGGAAAACTGGTGCCTAAGGTAGATATGATCAGGATTCTGGGCCTATTCATACAAAGTAACGGCTACAATGATGAAACCCTAAAAAGATTGGACAAGTTTGCGACGCAAGTCACGGGAATTTTCAGAAGGATATCGCTTAGAGGTAGAGGCCTCAAAGAGAAGAGCCTAATGAAACTAGTACAGGCATATATACTAAGTAGGATCAGCTACGCGACCCCCTTCCTCAAGATAGGGGCAACAGAAAAAAGGCAGCTTGATGCCATAATCAAGAAAAGCTATAATAAGGCGCTGGGCTTGCCAATAAGCACCTCAAACGAAAGGCTACTAAATATGGGGCTTCACAACAACTGGAGTGAGATAGCTGAAGCGGTAAGATCAGCGCAGCTAGATAGGCTCAGCAGGACGAGCACCGGCAGAGCTATACTAGAAGCGGTCGACAGGCAAACCGACAGGGGGATGCAAAAGAAACAAGACATTCCAAAATGTGCTAGGGAAAAGATCAGAGTAGACCCATTGCCCAAAAATATGCACCCAGAATTCAACAAGGAAAGAAGGGAAAAGAGGGCAGAAGCCATGGCCAGAGGACTGGACAGTCTAGATAAGAAAGCAGTGGCATACACAGATGCAGCAAGTGGGACGCTAGGAGCAGCCGTGGCTCAGTGGTCAACGGAAAGGGGGAACCTGAGATAGCAGCATCCATTCGAAGCCGCAACCCGGAAACGGCGGAAGAAGTCGCAATAGCGCTCGCATGCGTAGGAACGCAGGCCAAAATTATAGCTAGTGACAGCAAAACTGCAGTCTACAATTATGGCAGAGGGAGGATTGCCTTAGAAGCAGCACAAATTCTAAAAAAGAAGGAAATTGGGAGGGACGTACGCATCGTGTGGGTACCAGCTCACGCATCCATCCCTGGAAACGAGGCGGCAAACACCCTGGCTCGAGACCTCTACTTCCGAGCCAGGGGAGAGCCGCCCGACTGCAAGGACCTGGATGAGACTGGATGAGAGACTGATCAGCTATGCAGAAATAATAGAGAGCTATAGAAGTCAAAGGAGGATTTTCCCTCCGCCGGACAAAACACTAGGGAATAAAGAAGCTACAACATGGCGTAGACTACAAGCTGGGAACTTCATAAACCCGGTGTAGGCATCACACGTATTTAGGGAAAAGGAAATAGAGGAAAAATGCAAAAAATGTGAGAATAGGGGGACCCTAGATCACATCATTTGGGAATGTACACACTCCCCAGGGATTAAAGAAGGAATAAATAGCAAGGAAGCCTGGGAAACCCTTCTGCAAAGCGCGGACCCCGCCGTGCAGAAAAAAGTCATTCACCTGGCACTGGAGGCCGCAAGAGACCAAGAACTCTATGCCTGCCTTTAGATGCGAGGCTCCCGGCCCCCACCCCTAGGCCTGCGTGCCAGAGATGGGGAGTAGGGGAGCCTCTTCTCTGGTGGAAATAAAGGTTTTTGGAATGGAAAGGATCAGAAGACGGCGAGAGAGTCGTGAGTGCGGACGCTGAGACTGTGAGCGACGTAGGCGGTAGGCCTAGCAGCGCCAGCGGGGCCGTCTCGGATTGCGTCGCAGAATTGAGCACTGCGGGTTGTCTGCAGCCTCTTTTGGAACGGATGTCGTGAGCGGCGACTTCGCGCTTGGCACTGGTACTTTCCGATGCGCGACGGAGAAAGGAAAGATGGATGCTTAACCGAGTTCACTGAAGTGGATATCGTAAACGACGCTGAGCTTGCCCCTCGCTCTGGTTTGCGAATAGCGCAATGGCGCCGTTGTGAGCGAATTGAGACAAGCGCTGGCTTTGCCGCGCCCTTGGCCAGCGGGAGAGAAATTTCTACCTCGACACTGCTGCCCGGAAGGATATTTTTGAATCCCTGCCGTCTAACATCCGTCTCACCGTCATGGTAAGTGATTTTACGTCTTAAATATCGTTGTACGATAAAGACGTGAGCAGGCTTGTGTGGAGCGCTGAAGCACTGTGCTGCGGAATGGAGCAAAACATTAGCGCAGTTTTCTTAACGACGCGCTGCCAGTGAATGGGTTGTTTTATTTCACTTTGCGCCAGCGCTTGAGCACCTGCATTGTCAGTCAATCCCACTGACTGCGTTATAAGTTCGCCTTCATTCCGCAAAGCACCACACGAGCGCTCTGTACATGTCTGCTTGCGTCTGCACTGAAGTACACCTTGCAAGCGGCTGTAGGTTTTCGGCATTTTTATTTTAGTGCCCGCCGAAGCATTTGTGTAATTTTAGTTTAGATATGTGCAGCATTTTTGGCCACTCTTAATTTCATGCATGTTCGCAGAACGAGGTATGCGGCATCGCTATTAACAAAAAAAAATCAGGTTGCTTTTTCTAAAATGCCATGGTTCCCCACAAAAATAATTTTGCTTATCGTGCGCGTCGCAGCAAATATATGTGCTCAAAGCTTCTGAAGTGCATACTTGTATTCTTCCGTCATAGATTCGGCCGCCACATTTAGAATTCCAATCTGATTATTTTTTGCTTTCAGTCAATGGCGCAATCTGTCACTGGAACGTGAGTGAAAGCGAGAAAGCAACGGCTGTCAGTTCTTGCCTTATGTTCTGCGGTTCGTTGCGGCATAACTTCGATGGGTGCAGTATAAACGTGCTGTCACTATTTCTGAAAATATAACAGCTGCTTTAATTTCAAAGCATCACATACTTCATTGCCTTGCTCACCTATTATTATCGGAGTCAGTAATTCGAACGACATACATTTTATTCATAATGATTTGTTTGGTACCAAACCTGACTGGGCATTGTTCTATACAGGTTCTAATCTGTGAAGAACTCCAAGGTTGCATTAGTTTAATCTACAAGCAGTACCAAACAGTTCAGATTTAAGTCGCAAAGAAAGATGCCCCCTGCAACACTTTTAGGTATTTTTGTGCAGATTATTGGTGGACATAGGCAGGAACTGAAATTTTTGTACGAAAATAGCAGCTCAGTATTTATCTGAGCATCTGATGACTACCCTTTAGGCACAGAATTTACTCAAATTTGGGCATTGAAGTCACGAGCCATAGCAAAGCTTGGGTTTTGGGATTTTTTTAGAATGGGGCTGGCACAAAGCCCTGGTGTTTCGTTATCTTGCAAAGAGGCGGGATGCAAACAGTGACAGTAAGGAGCTGCTGACCCCCAAGAGATTTTCTTTAAAATTCTGCCATAGTTACTTGTGCAATTAAAAAAAGAGACAATAGTAGGAATAAGGAGCCAGTGTAACTGCTGCAACTATGCTCTGTTCTGAAAATAGTCTTTAATTCATGACTAGACCAGATACAGCGTACTGACACGCTGGTATTGGGATTTGCATTGCTACTGTCTCATTTTCATGCGTGTTCACTACCACTCTTTTCAAATAACCAATAATCCAATGTTGAGACGGTTATGGTTTCTTTAGACTTGCACGAAACTATGGAGAGGCGATCACCATTATTTGCTTTTGCGACTGTGGTTTTTTCATTTTATTGACAAATGGTAATGAGGTCTGGATATGGTGCAGCTATTTTTTATTTTCAGTTGGAAAAGAGTGTTTTGTGTTGTAGTCTTCGATGGCATCCAATCATTGTGGAGTGCTACTTCACAAGCTGTGCATAATGGCGATATACACTTTGAACAACACCATACCAGTTTTGTATTTTTAGGTCTTCATTATACACACGCAAACATAATTCATAGGGAGTACTGATTGTTGCTTCCTGGGCTGTTATAGGTGCTTAAAGGTGATTCCCTAGAGAACATTTGCTTTTTCGATGCTCAGCAAAAATTCCTGTATTCGCCTTATGTATCAAATGCTACGGATAAAGCAAGAGTGATAGCTTTGGTGTGCAGCTCTACCTTTCGAATACGCACTTAGTCACTCTCCCTTATGAGCAGTGGCTCACCATTGTTTCTTTAGCCTCTAGTTCGATTACAGTTAGGCTGTTGCTGCACTGGTTGCAATTAAATGAGATTGAGCAGCTCAGTTGTCTTATAGCTAGAATATGGTTTTCAAATCTTTGGCAGGGAGGCCATTGCAGGATTTTGTTTAACTTTTGAATAGTTGTGGTGGCCCACTAAATGTGATCATGGCTCTAATGGACAAATCATATATACAGTCGCACCTCTGTAATATGGACACTTTAGTTTCCGAGCAAAATTCTCGCAAAGTGATTCATCCATACTAACGAATCATGAATGAAAAAGTAAAAAAAAACTTGTCACCAAGGTTTCCTGCACATAGTGGTGGCCAATGAAATTGAAGCTAGACAGTGTTGATAGCTCCAAGTACATTAGCCTGGTTACCATTATCTTCAAAAATCAGTCAGTGACATGTTTGAACCTCGCATTTCTTTGATTTTATTCTTGAAAAAATTGGGTTGAGCATGGTTTTTCTATGTAAAATTTCTCACTTTGAGGAGGGGAGACCACCCCCTCATGAATTCATCGCTAGGATAGTGTAGTCATAATGTGCATTATACTGAAATGCGACACTATTTTTTTGCACTTCTACAAGTGTTAGAAATGTCAGTGATATTTCGTTTTTAATTTTGCAGGACCAAGCACTTACACCATGCCTCCTCACCTATCAAGGCGCAGTTTTCCTGTTCATTGGCCATCACCCTGTAGTGAAAACCTCATCGCTTCTGTGCGGATTCTGCGGTTTGCAGTCTTCTGGGTGTTCCGTTTGGAAAATCTAAAGAAGGCACTCTGTCTGCTGACCTTTCTTGAGAGTGCTTTTAGATACTTGGCTTAAGATAAACCAGGCTTCGATGACTTTGAGCTCATCAGTTTTTAAAAACCACTTTGTCTTTCCTTTACAGCTGCCTCTTCTATCTGCCTGTACATGTTTTACATGTCTAGTTTTTTAGTAGTGTTTGGAACACTGGTAGTGGAACACAAACTGTGCTGCTATAACTTATCAATGTTAACATGATACAGTTGGCCAGAGCAAAGAAAAAGGAAAACAATATCAGCATGGATCTGTGAGAAAACTGATGTATAGCCTTTGTCAAAAAGTACAGAGCCAAAGGGTTTGGCTTCTAAGCCGTGTAATAAGGCCTCTGAGCATCCATGGATGTCCAACATTCCCGGTGGTCAGGGCAATATTTTCTGTACCTTCAAGAGATCTGGAATGCTAGCGATGCACAACAAGGCTGAGAAGCGAATTCCTTGTGCTCTGAACTTCGGCAAATGCTGTACTCGCATTATGTGACAGCATGGAAAGACGACAAACAGGAACATCAACATTTCGTTGACCCTAAGAATCATCACCCCACTGGTTTGTTGTCCCTACATGGGCTAATCATGGTTTTCATCTTTTTGCATCTAGCTCAGACAGCTTCCTGGGAGCGCTGTCAGCATTTTGCAATTTTTTAATGTTTTTTAATAGACTTCCCGTTCTGCCACATGACACATTTGCTAGCATTTATACATATCCTTTAATTAGAAAAAATAATGGTGATGATGGATTTGGTGAACAATTAAGTTTTCAAGCAAATATGTGCTTAGACACAGGTCTTCAGAAATTCAATTACTTATTTAACCACAAAGTTACTAGTCCTTAGTCTGATCAGTTGCCATGGGATCTTTTCTGGAATTTTTCTTCACTTCGTCCTAAAGTGAAGGTGATGAATGCCTTTCTCCCGATCAAACAGAATGCATGTCTCTTTAGCGCTTTGAGCTTAGCCCGTGTGTTTTTGCTTTGCTTGTAGTGCGCACAGTCATGTAATACCAGGTTGACTAATTCCTTGTGTTTCAGCATTAGTCATTACTTGTTAGCTAGATTGAAAAACATGTGTGCATGTGTTTCTGAATTCTAATTTTTTCCATATAAGTTATGAGTGCTGCATTTTATTTGCGACAGGCTCCTTCAAATGGGTGGCTAACATATCTTTCGGGGCACATAAACTTTCTCTAGAGCATAGGCCTCCATATATTGACTGTAAAGTTTTGTTTTGTGTTCTTTTTATGTGATTGTGTGTTAAATTGAATGTATTGTATACGTTTTCTAAGGTTATGTTCATCGTATGTGTTTCTCAAGAACAAACACAAACAGAGGTTGAATACCTGTGATATTTTACTCTAACTTTAGTGGGCTGCTTTAGGATGTCTGTTTAGTATTTCTTTTATTGTAGTTTGTAATCTGCATCTTGAAGTTAGCCACTTGAAATTAGGCACTGTGAATTGTCTGGTGCATAATATTTTTTTAGCTAATCTTATCTGACAGCACCAGTTAGCCTGAAGTGTAGCGAAGAAGTCTTAAAGTCCACTCTGCATTGTGTTTTAAGATTTGCTATTGTATCGTTTTGATTACCTTTAGGTGCTGATTTCAAGTGAGCCCTATCTCTAATACCTGTCCAAGAATTGTGGTTTCAAATGTTGTTTATTTTCCTCCATTTAAAAAATAAAATTGTAATCTACAGGTCTTTGTGACCTTTACTTTACGCAGGCTCTTCAATTTCTTTTCAATTGAATAAGCTTCACATGTTAAGCAGCCTTTTAATGCTGCTGGTGTTAATATTTCAGAAATGTGTGCAGGTTAGTAACTGACATTTGTGATAATCTAGTGCTATTTGTAGCGGTGGTCTGTGTAATTCAGTATTTTCGAACATCCAGTGGAATTAATAAGTCGCATGCACAAGTTAAATTGCGAACAGTGTTTTGAGGACGTGCTAGTAACAATGTTCTGCAAAGTGCTTAAAACTGCAGTCTCGGAAAAAAATGTCTAACAAACTTACACAGCTACCTTGCACTATGAAGGTAAAATCCAAGAACTATATTTTTGTTCGAAAATAAAACCACGGAGCACAAGCTGTATGCAATATTTTTGGTTAATCCTTACGGCGAATCCTGCTTTTATCGACCTTGAGTACTTATAGACTGGATGAAAATAGGGCTCAAAAAATATTTTCAATGCGCGAGTGGAGCACGGAATTCGAAATTTTCTTTAAAAAGGTCCATTACGGAATGCAAAAATAAGTGACAGTAATGAACGGATTTTTAGGGTACAATATACAAATGCATTCTTTTTAAAAACTTCTAAAGACAGATGGCAAACATTGTTTGTCCAATGTGGAGCTGCCCGCAAGTGGCTTGTGCACCATTCAGGTTCTTTAACTTCAGGGATTCGGTTTTTGGACCACAGTGAAGAGATGGTATACTTTTACGAGAAGAAAAATCTGTTTCAGGAATTTGGCATGTAGATCCGTTACCACGGTCTTGTTTTCAGTTTCATTGCCTGTAGTCTCCTCAACTCCGCTTTTCTTGCCCATTGCGAACCACCCCGTCAAGATACTTTCGGCTAGAGCCGGAACCATGGATTGTTTATTTTTCACAGAAGTGTCGTATACACAGCGGAATCAGATTGAAGACGTTTCCTTGCCGCCGGCGCTGGTCTCGATTGTTTCCGCGATGCACGGCAGTACGCTGCGACGTCGTGTGTATGCATGGCGCCGCGATCGTGCAACATCCAGGAGGAGGTGAAGACAGCGGTCCGATGCACTTTGTATCCAGCGTTCTTGCCCTGTTCCTTACAGTACTACTTCGTAACGGCATGGACGGAACGGGGCTGGTTGTTATATCTCATCATTGAAGTTCGACTGGGCTTTGTTCATGATTACAAAGCGCATTCGAACCTGATTATTGTGATTAACGAACTAGCACCGTTCCGCCTAGTTAGCAGTTCTAGTAGCCTTGTAAGAAAGAGCAGAAATGCAACATAGAAAAACGGAGCGCTGTCATCGCCTCATCCTCCCAGATGCCGGCGTTGTGAAATCTTCGCGCCTGCATAATTACGACACCGCAGCCACCGCTCAGCGTATCGCCGCGGTTGAAACCTCCCATTGCTAACCGGAAGTGCATCGTATTTTTTGGTGTAAAAATCTACACCAAATATACTCCCATTGTCAACCGCAAGTGCTTCGTATTTTTTGGTGTAAAAATCTACACCCAATCTGCTCCCTTCGCCAACCGTAAGACCTCCGTATTTATTGGTGTTGAAATCTACCCCAAATCTAACGGTGTATATCGAACCTCGATTTGGGAGGATGCTAGAGGACAAGCCAAAAACACCCATCTGGGTTGATTTGTGTTTAGTGTGTATCCCAAAAACGCCACTGTTGCTGAAAACAAAGGACGTTTTTGATAGTTTAAAAGAACTTCTTGTTGGGGGGGGGGGGGGGGGGGGGCTAGTTGATGCATTGCTTTGAAGAACCACGTTGCGCATTCAAAACAGACAAACACAGGAAGAGCCAAGATGACGGAAAGAGCGCAGTTGATAGTTTGCGCTCTTTCCGTCTTCTTGGCTTTTCCTGTGTTTGCCTCTTTTGAATGCGCGACGTGGTTCTTCAAAGACGTTCTTCGCGGACGGGCCGCGTCGGCGAAGTTTGGGATAAACCGGCGGAAATACGAGCAGAGCCCGAGGAAACTACGCTCATCGTTCGAGGAACGGAAGGTGGGGAACTCGCGGACGGTACGAACTTTGTCAGGGTCGGACTTGACACCAGAAGCATCGAACAAGTGGCGGAGGACCTTCATTTGGCGCTGGCCGAAGCTGCACTTGGTGTTGAGTTGGAGGCCGGCGCGGTAGTAGAAAGACGGTGTAGGTGGCTTTCGAAAGTGGGGGAGAAAACGACAACGTCAACTAGGTAGCACAAGCACGTCGTCCATTTGAATCCACGCAAGAGCGAGTCCATCATACGCTCAAAGGTGGCAGGAACGTTGCAGAGGCAGAAAGGCATGACTTTGAATTGGTACAGGCCATCGGGTTGACAAAGGCTGTCTTCTCACGATCCCGTTCGTCAACAGCAATTTGCCAGCAGCCTGAACGGAGATCAATAGAAGAAAAATAGCTGGCACAGTGTAGGCAGTCGAGGGCGTCATCAATTCTCGGAAGAGGATAGACGTCTTTCTTTGTTATTTGATTAAGATGGCGATAGTCGGCACAGAAACGCCAACTGCCATCTTTCTTTTTGACTAACACCACAGGGGACGCCCACGGACTGCTAGTAGGCTCGATAATGTTGTTCGCCAGTATCTTGTCCAACTCCGTCTGGATGACATGGCGCTCAGGAAAGGAGACACGATAGGGCCTTCTGTGTATGGGGCTGGCATCGCCCGTATTTATGTGATGGGTCACGACAGTAGTTTGGCAGAGAGGATTCCCAAAATCACAGACGTCACTGTAGGAAACTAACAGGGTGGAGTGCGCACTGGCGTGGTCAGGTGGCAAATCCGCTGCGATCATTGCAGAAATAAGGTCCGGACATGAAGCTGCCGAGCAGGTATTAGGGAGACCAGTCCGAGGCTCAGCTGCGAGAGCAGAAACTGTGCATTCGACCAAAGGAAATAGTTCAGCGAGTGCGATTCCACAGGGTAAAACTTGAGTAGAGAAGCTGAAGTTGAGAATCGGAAGGTAGGTGTGGTTACCGATGACGGTCAGGACTGTGCGTGGAAGGATGACGTTTCGCTGAAGGACAACGTCCTTGATTTGGTAAGTGACGTAGGCACTATCAGGAACGGGGGGAACCGGGGACATTGGAACATAGACTGCAGCATCGCTCGGCCGGCGAGTAAATTCAGCTGCAAGTAAGCGGGACGGCTTGGAATCGGCGCTTTCAGTGCAGAGCGGCAGGTCCAAACGAAGAAAGCCAGTGAAGCAATCAATTAGCGCCGCGTGGGTTGTTAAAAAGTCGATGCCGAGGTTCACATCGTGGGGGCAGTGGTCGAGCACAGTGAACAGGACGGCTGTAGTACTCCCGGCAATGCAGACACGCGCAGTGCACATTCCAACGACGGCAGCAGCACCGCCGTCGGCGACACGAACGGCTGAGGAAACGGCGGGTGTCCCAACCTTCTTCAAACGACGGCGAAAGGAAGAGCTCAAGACAGAAATTTGAGCGCCAGTGTCAGAGCATTAACTGGTGCACCGTCCACGCAGATATCGAGAAGGTTGCGGCGAGGAGCGGGAGCTAGGAGGGGATTTTCGGGTCGGGTCGTCAATGCAGCGTCACCTCCGGGAGCTGCATTGGTAAGTTTTCTGAATGAGAGCCAGGTAAGGGCGGAGTGGACGGGCGTTGAAGTTGCGGCGAACGGGAGCGACGGATCTGAGGTGAAGGCGAGCGCCTGTACCTGCGCGGGGTCGGAGTGTCGTTGGCGTGTGAGAACTCGGGACGGGGAGACATCTGGCGCGGTCCGTAGTCAGCACGACGATCGTAATCAGAACGAGGTCCGTAGTGCATACGACGATCATAATTATAGTTTGGGTGAGGCGGGGAAAACCAACGGCTGCGGCAGTGGCGGGAAATGTGGCCGACACGCGAGCAGGTAAAGCAGATAGGCCGGTCGTCCGCAGGATTTCGGTAGCGATAACGCGGCGGGATGGCCTACGTCGGTGAAGCAGCAGCAATCAATGGAGTGGTGGTTCGTGTACAGGGCGACGCAGAGGGCAGGCCAGAATTGAGACCCACGTTCGCGAACTCCTGGCGAACAACGGCCTGGATCAGAGCAATCGTGGCGTCAGGCGGCCGAGGGGCGAAGGCGATGGGAGTGACAGCATCCAGTGCCCTCCGTACAATTCGGGTTAAATTGGCAGGATGGGACGGCTGTTGCAGTGTTGGCAGGTCTTCGCAGGAGGATGTCGCCGCCGTGTTCGGAAGGCGGTCGAAACGGGGAGCAATACGGCGGTGTTTGGCTTGCTCAAACTGCCGGCATACCTGGAGGACGGAGTCGACCGTTGCGCAGTCTTTGCAGAGGAGCAAGTTAAAAGCGTCGTCAGCGATCCCCTTGAGTATGTGGCCCACCTTATCGGTCTCTGACATGGCGCTTTCTACCTTGCGGCAAAGAGCGAGGACGTCCTGGATGTAAGAAATGTAAGACTCGGTGGATGACTGAGCTCGAGAAGCGAGGTCTTCTTTAGCGCCGAGCTTGCGTCCAATTGGCTTGCCAAATAAGTCGCGGAGCTTCTGCTTACAGGTGTCAAAAGAGGTAAGGTCTTAATCATGCGTCTCAAACCAGATGCGCGCCGTGGCCGCCAAGTAGGAGATCACGTTAGCAAGCATGAGGGTTGCGTCCCAGCGGTATTGCTTACTCACACGCTCATACATGGCTAGCCAGTCTTCAACACCGACGTCATCGGTGCCACAAAAGGTGCCCGGATCGCGAGGCTGTGCCACGACAACGGTCGGCGCTGGGGTTGACGCTATGGCCGGAGGTGCGTTGGACGGCATAGCGATGGATTCAATGTGACGACCGCTGCGGAGGTCCAGGGCGTGGTGTAGTACCCAGCACAACCTCCACCAAATATTACGAGGTTTGTTCAGCAGCAGGAACGATAGGCCGTACACAGAAGACACACCAGAAAATAGGCCATTCAAGCACTAGCGGCAGCGTCCTTGTCGTCGTCGACTGCCCAGCGACACAACGTCTTCTTTGCTTCGCGACTGTGTACTGTAACAATATCTTCGTCCAACCAAACGCCAAACTCGGACCGAAATGACATTCTTTAACTTGTGTGCATTGCAGAGAACTTCTGTTTTGGATTTAAAGTTAAGAAATTTAACAGAAATTTAACTGTACGGCGCTGGCTTAAGCGGCGGGTGCCCTCCTCTTCATCGGCTTGAAATCAATATGAGTATATTAAATGCTTTAAAGGAATACTGACCCAAAATACTTCAGTTGCACTTCTTGATGGAAACGAAAGTTAAACTGCTGACAATAATGAATGCGACATGGTATGCGGAAAAAGTAAGTCGTAAGAGGCATTTTTTTCTGCGATTTTGTACGGTACCACCGCTCCTGGCGGCCACCTCTGGATGCTCCACATAATAAATCATAACTCCCCCATTCTGTCCGCGCAGTTCAAGCCGCTATAAGCGCGTTTTGGGCCGTGTGATAGCTTTGTGTACACGCTTAGTCTAACTTCCCCTCGGTCTACCTTCGTAATGAAGCTTTCGGTGTGGCGGAACAAAATGGCGACCTACTTCTACCCGCACAAGGCCGCCATCCTTGCTCGAGGCACAGCTTCGCAGATAATTTTGAGATATGAAAAGCTTAACTTACTGCAATGAGATGAGCAAGGCTTAGCTTACTGCAATGTTTTTTTTAACGCAGCAATGAGTTGAAAAGATTGTGAATTAAAATCGGCTACGCGATGGCCGGTAACAGGCAGTAATGAATCAATGAACGTGGCAAAAATGAAACGGAGATTATTTCATAGCGGGATTCAATAGTTTTATCCTGAGAAATAAATTGATTTGAAGGGATCAGTTACAAGCGATTGCTGAAAGTGCTCTTTCAACACTTTTAATACTCTGCACAAGATTTCATCACAAGAATAGTACATAAAAGCCCATTTGCTACTGTGATTTATCATTGCGGGTGGTTAGACCCGAATACATAATAGCAAGGATATTTGTCACCTGATTTTCATGCATGGCGTGTACTGCAAGACTGAAAAAATAACAACACTGCCAGAAGGTGAGGTTCACTATTCCTATTCAGTCTGATCCACTATGGGAGTGGGAAGGCATAACGGTTAGGTTACTGCAATGTTTGATTCAACGCAGCACTGAGTTATGTGCGTTTGGATTCACTTTCTCCTGAAAAGCGCTTAGTTCTCCATGGTAAAGGGCAGTGAACGGTTAATGCTCGCGTTCGCCTGCGTTCGCGTTTGCTAACTGGCAACAAGTTGCTCATGTTTCATCTGGTGTGAGGCGGTAAACGGTAATCTTTTTATCGCGTCGGACAACAGATAGCGATGGACTCATTAATGACGTTGCGGTACAGCTTTAATGGCTGCCTTTCTCGTTCAGCTCCGCACGTGAAACCGTGTGCATACCGCCCGAAGTAGAGTTATTTTAACAGTCGATGCCACTGTAGTTTAATCATGCGAGAGAAAAGCTAGAGCCTTGCTAACCTAGACATGTGAAACCGGTACGCCCGCGGCCGTTGCATGCTCATCTTCGCTAGTGGCTTGTAAGCAACGAGCCTTCATTTTGTTTTATGCGCACTTAGCGCTTCTCTGCGCTGCTTGAGTTAAAAAAAAAAGCGCTTCCCCTTCTCATCTGAAAGACATACCTGGTTCACTCTACGTTGCGTGTTCATGTCTTTAGTTGTTTATGCTGAGCTACAAACCCTGTACAACGTGTTGTAGGAAACAAATCGCCAGTCACCCGCCATTTTCTGTCCCCATTGGATACCTACATCACTTGGCCACTACCGCAGGCCAATTTATCATCGACTCTGTTTGAACGCCGCGTTTACAAACGGCTTACGGCAGCGCTTAAGACAAATGAACAATGCGCACTGGAAAAACTGCGACTCAGTCGAAACAGTGCAGCATGTTCTGTATCAAACTGCAACTTAAGCCCACGAACTTGCGTACTATGAAAAACAGCGGATTCTATAACAGGTGCCATAGCTATGCCTTACGCAGCAGAGACGTGCAATGGACTTCTTATTTGCCAATTTTCATGCATTTGTCTAGTTGGCAAACTCTAATACGTCCTTGCATCTCACCATTATCCGCTCCTAATGCGGTGAACATTGTCAACCCCTTTGTAGGATATAAGCATATCACCATTTAATATCTTCTAACATTACTCATTGATGCTCCTGAGCCGTTACAATGCCCTTTTTTATTTTCATAATTTCGTTTCATGTTTCACTTTTTAATTCATTTACGTTGTCATTCTCTGCGCCTCTCTCCTTCAGTCTTCTTCTCTCGAATTCCATTGACCACGCAGACTAGCATGTTAGAGATTTTTACACACTGGCTACCGGATTCTAGACGGATAAAATATTTCTTTTCTTTAAATTGTATCCAGATATCATTTGAAATGATATCAAGTTTTTAGGAGATCAAACATGCTGGTTTTTTCATCCCAGAGATGGAAAAATGTCTTTGCCTTTCGCTTCTGTGCACTCAAAGCTCATCAAATGAAACATAGCTCGTTTAGGGTATCTTAACTGTTTTAAAAAGTCATGCCCTCGTGTGACTGAGGAGAGCTTGTTTCTGCAGTAAAAAAGGTTGCAAGACGCGGGTTATCCGCTTCACTTGCTGGTATCACAGGCTGATGGACTTTTCAGAGAGAAATAAAGGAAAACTACGACCGAGCAAGAGCTGGATAAGACAACCGACAAAAGAAAATTTGCTGTGATTCCATATAAGCATAAGCTATCACACAACCTGAGAAAAATTGGCAACAAGGAAAACATGAACGTTTTGTCTTCTGTCCCGAATAATTTGAGCGCCCTGTGCAGGAAAAGCACTTCTGGAAACCAGGGAAAGGCCGCTTGCAGAATCATGACACCAAAAGCTGTTTGTCATCTTGTTTTTCACAGATGTAAAATACTTTCTGAAAGCAAATGCCAAATAACGGGACAGATTTTGGAGGCTTTACAGATAGTACGAGCGGGCGATGGTTGCGTAAGCGCTCCATCAATTTTGTAGTCTGGAAAAGAGATGCCATATCTTACATCAGGCACGTGGGTAACCCGATAAAATATGCCAGTCATCACTCGTTGTTAATGGTTTGTAAGCATGAACAGGTGATTACCAAGAGTATAGAATTGTTTTCTCATGAAATAAAATCAGTTGCAAGCAAGGGCTTTGTATGTCTCTCGTATTCTGTCATCCTCGTCTTGTTGAACGCTTTCGCTGTAAGAGTCCAAAGACACTTTATTGTCAGACTCTTATGCTCGCTTGCGTAGTGAATTTTGTGGTCAGAAAGACCACGGGCCGAATAGCGTAACGTTCTCAATCTGAACACAGTTCAAAAACAGAATCAAATCCCCGCTCCTATTGGTCAGCTCTGTCCCTGATCGGGGCGTGGTCAGGGCCGACCAATAGGGGCAGGGCTTTCAGACTTATGGTAGTTTTCAGATTAACAGATTGACAGCGTTAAGCCATTCGGCCCCAGATTTCAAGTAACACAGCCGTGCGACGGCACTCTTCAAACACCGAAGCCAGCTACCCAACCGATACACCCACACCCACATGAAGTAACGGTTTGATAGCGTTCTCTTTCCCCTTGAGTGAAAAACCCAGAGTCAGCGCTTACGGAACCACTCGCGTGGCTGCATTTTATTTCTTTCTTTTTCTGTCCCTTGGAAGTCTCTGAAGCAATCGCATAACGTGAAAGAAAGAGCGCAAGAAAAGACAGGGCATCCTCTTCTCCGCGATTTGATGCACCTTTCGAGGTGGTAACCGACGCGCGCATAGTACGTGCACCGTTTGAGCAAAGATGAAGACACAATAATGAGGAGGAGGAAGAGAAACAACTTTTTCTTAAAAAAGAGCAAAAAATCCTCAAGTGTGGGCTCCTAGGTGTCCAAGAGTCGACGGGCCTGCGCCTCACGGAGAGCTCTGTCCACTAGCAATGTTTGTTTAGCGAGCTGTTTGAGCAGCCTGCAGAGCGGCCTCCCATGAGGGGGATGGGTTGGTTATGGGGGGCAGTGGAAAGCGTCGCAACAAGGGCGTCGAGGCGAGCGTTGCAAACAATATTCTTTGAAAGGTAAAGCCTCGTTAAATCAATTACTGTGAAAATTTTTTTTTCCGCTCAATTAGCCGAAAATTTTGTAAGCGCTTCAGTTGAAGCAGACGAAACGGCCGGAACGGCATATTCAAAAGGCCCGCTCGGCGGCCTTGTCGTGACGTTTTCCACTGCAAAAACAGATGGCGCCACTGCCGCCCTTCAGCGAAAAAACATGTTTGAGGGTTTGGTTCGCCGATCTCGACATAGGCGATTACGTTTTCGTATCATGCACGGCTCAACTAAGTAAGTACCGTTGTCAAACTTGCTACAGTAGAAAAGTTACCATAATACGCAAGTTCTGTGTGCAGTTTCACGGCATATGAGCCAGCGGTTGAGGCGGGGAAATTTTTGAAAGTCTTCACGATAAAAACGCACAATACTGTATACAGCCAAACACGAATAATTGGAAAAAACTAGGAATACACTTTATGAATTGGAGTGCTATCAGCTCCTAAATATGTAAAAATATCAAGAATTTTTGAACTCGTAATTAACGCTTTACGCTGCATTGTTCAAAGGTTCTGCAACCTAAGACGAAGATGATTTTATTGATACCAGTCTGTGCATCTCTACAGAAACTTTCCCTACTTGCTCGGACAGGCAGCTTTTCTCTGCTCGCCATGTCAAGCGACTAGTTTGTTTTTTAATCACATTGCGATGTTATTCATCTGGGCCACGCATGTGGCAATAACCTATCAAAAAAGACAAATAAGATTGCAGTAGCTTGAAGCCACTGGATGGGCACTGCAACACTTAGAAATAGGCAGCAGGAGCATATGGGGTGGTTAAAAATGGAATTGTGACTATTGGTGTTGAAGTAATTTTGTCGCAAACAAATAGCCTCGCTGTAACATAATGGCTGAATACGAGACAATGGAATAACGAATGAATAGCCATTCTCATGGGAAGCTCCTTTAGAAGGCCATTTATTGAATATCTCGTTGTTATGAAGGGAAATTCTCCTACAACGGGATACAGCGAACCCCCGACAAACTCTATACTGGCCATTTCGCGCTGACTAAGCCGATTTATAACGGTTCCCAACGGTGCCATAGTCGCATGAATAAAACACCTTGGCGGTGCGCTTGGTGTTTTTAAGGTATCGATGTCCCGGTGATTTAATGGCCAGCGGCGAAAGTGGCAAGCGTTTAAAGTTTCCATTGACCGGAAGGCAGCCATCATCTGAGCCTTCGGTCTGGCGTACCCATTCTCCACAAGGCAATGCCGTCATGCCAAGAAGTGTTGTGGCCGGCGTACCAGTGAGCTGTGCGGCGAAGCTCGCCGCGATGTAATCAAGACGTCGCAGCCACATGCCCTTTTTTAATGCCCCCTGTATCGTCTACTGCACCTAGACAACGGAGCTAAATATTTTGAACAGGTATTTTGAGCAGGCGTAGTGCGATGGAAACGCTGACAACGAGTGCCCCCCCGCCCCTGGTGGGCACTCGGTGCGCGTGTTGAAAGCTCCCGCAACGCACATCGGTGGCACAATAAACTCTTCTATGTTGTTCTGGGTAGTAGCAGGTAAGCTCGTTGCCATGCAGCTGTCCCAATCAAGGTTATGTGCAGCTAATGCAAAGCAACGACTTTAGCGAAGAAATCATGAAGCCCTTTGGACTTAGTTGTATGAAGATTTATGTAGGACGGTATTGATTCGCAGTATGTTGTTCGACAAAGTCTCTTTGGGCTGCGCAGGGGTTTTTTTTTTTTGCCCTTCGAAACCGGTCACTGTAGGTTGCTGACGAGCCCCTTCAGTTTTAACGTGGTTGTGCTAAACCGCGGTGTAAAAAGTTGCAGCGTCACATTTCCATTGTTTAAACTAGAAATTGGTTGCTGCGCTTTGATTGAGGGCCGTAATAAGGCTGAGACACATGAGATTGTGGCTCCGCGCCTTCAATTCTCTTCCCCCCTCCTGTACTCTAACGCGCGGCTTCACTTCTGAGACCGGTCGGTATCATAGGAGAAATGTGTAATTAAAACACTAGACGAAAACCTTGCTTACAGTGAAAATAAAGTGCCACGATCCGCAGACAGTCTAGCGTGGTGGCACCTCGCGAACACTTTGCGGTTAAGCCGATGGTGACGTATTTAGAGATGAAAAAATCACAGCAAACTGGCGAGGAAATAAAATAAGCCTGATATGCAAAGGCAAAGGTGAAAAAGATTGCATTAATTCCTATAGGCCGCTAACGTCAACGACAGTATTGTATCGAATAGCAATGTAAGCCGCCAAGGTTCAGGTACAAGGATGGATTTATTGAGAGGTGAATGTTTTCGGAGAACTGTTGAATCCATTGAGACAAAGACGTAGATTAGACAACTTGTTCGCAGTAACCCAATGCATCGAAATGGCTGTATGTGAAGAACGAGCGCTGTAGATGGCATTTTTATACATGAAAAAGGCTTCATCATCATCATCATCATCATCATCATCATCATCATCAGCCTGACCACACCCACTGCCGCGCAATGACCTCTCCCACGTCTCTACAACTAACCCTGTCCTTTGCAAGCTGCGGCCACCGTATCCCCCCAAACTCCGTAAGCTTAGCTAACTTTTTGCCGCCGGCCCGTGCTACGCTTGCCTTCTCCTGGAATCAACTCCGTTGCCCTTAAGGAGCAGCGGCTATCTTGCCTTCGCATTACATGCCCTGCCCAAGCCCATTTCTTCCTCTTGATTTCGACTAGGATGTCATTAACCCGCGTTTATTCCCTCACCCACTCTGCCCCTTTCCGGTCTCTTAACGTTACACCTATCGATTTTCGTTCCATAGCTCGCTGGGTTGTTCTTAGCTTAAACTGGACCTTTTACGGTATCCTCCACGTTCCTTTCCCATAGGTGAGTACCGGTAAGATACAGCTGTTATATACTTTTCGCTTGAGGGGTATTAGTAAAATGTCATTCATGACCTGAGGGACACTGCCTTATGAGCTCCACCGCATTCTTATTCTTCTAATTATTTCCCTCTCATGATCGCCCTATGTAGACGTATTCTCTTACCACTTCCACTACCTCGTTTCCAACTGTGAATTGTGGTGTTCTCTTGCGAGACTTTTGAACATCACTCAAGTTTTCTGCATGTCAATTTTTAGACCCACCCTTCTGCTCTGCCTGTCTAACTCATTGATCATGCTTTGCAGTTCACCTCTTGACTGATTTAGCAAGAGATGCCATCAGTGAATCGCAGATTACTTAGGTATTCCCTGTTACTCTTATCCCCAACTGTTCCCAGTCCAGGTCTCGGAACACCTCCTATAAACAGGCGGTGATTGGCATTGGCGTGATCGTGTCTCCCAGCCTGACATCCTTCTTTATTGGAATGTTATTTCTGATTTTGTGGTAGACTATGATATTTGTACAGTCGTTATAAATATCTTGCATTATTTTCTCCTAATGCTGCCCAACACCCTGATTCCGCAATGCGTGGACGACTGTGTAGGTTTCCACTGACTCAAACAGTCTCTCGTAATCAATGACGGCAATATATCGGGGCTGGATATATTTTGCTCATTTCTCTATGCCCTGATTCATAGTGTGAAAATGTCTATTCTCGAGTAGTCGAGTAGCCTTTACGAAAGCCTTACTGATCATTTGATTGATTAAAGCCTAAGGTTGCCCTGACTGTATTAACGATTGGCTTATTAAATGCCTTGTAGGCAGTGGACAGTAAGATGATCGGTCTGTAATTTTTCAAGTCATTGACACCTTTTTTCTTACGAATTAAGATAACGTTAGTATCATTCCAAGCTTCTGGTAGGCTGGAGGTCACAAGGCATTGCTTATGCAGGGTGGGTAGTTTTTATAGCACAATTTCCCCTTCGTCCAACAGATCTGCTCTTACTGGATCCTCGCCAGCTTATTTCCCCCTTTGCACTGCTCCTAAGGGTTTATTTACTTCCTGTTTCGTTACTGATGGGCTGTCCATTTGCTGTACAATGCTACATCTCTCATTAACGTTCTATTACATCGGCTACTGTATAGATTTGTGTAGAACCCTTCAGCAACTTTAGGCTTATAGGGGTTTAACGTTCTAAGCGACTCAGGCTATGAGGAACGCTATAGTGAAGGGCTCCCGAAATTTCGACCACCTGGCGTTCTTTAACGTGCACTGACATCGCGCAGTACACGGGCCTCTAAAATTTTGCCTCTATCGAAATTTGACCGCCGCGGCTGGGATCGAACCCGCGTCTTTCGGGAAAGCAACCGAGCTCCATAACCACTGAGCAAGTGGGGCAGCTCTTCGGTTACTCTATTCTCTTATATCTATTGCTTAGTACAATGCCCTCTTTGTCTTTTAACGCATGCATATGCTTTTTACCCATGCCTAGTTTCCTCTTCACCGCTTTTACGCGACTTCCTTTCTTAAGAGCATGCTCAATTCTCTCCATATTAAACTTCCTTGTGTCGGCTAGCTTGCGCTTATTTATTCACTCAGATAGCTTTGCCAGTTCTATTCTGTCTGTGGGGTTGGACGCTTCCAGGGTTTGGTGTTACTTTATCATATCTTTCGTCTCCTGAGTCAACTTGCCGATATCCTGTCAAATTATCCTACTGCCTACTTCTACTGCGCACTCCATAATGATAGCTGGGAGGTTATTGTTCATTGTTTGAACGCTAAGATCGCATTCCTCAGTTAAAGCCCAATATCTCTTCTGCAGCGATGTCCTCAATTTCTCTACTTTCCCTCCTACCGCTAACTTGTTAATGGACTTCCGCTTCACTAGTTTCTTCTGTTCCCCATTCAAGTATAAGCTAATTCGAGACCTTACCATTTTGTGGTCGCTACAACGCACATTTCCGAGGACCTCCACATCCTGCACGGCACCACAGTAAGCGCATAGCATGAATTCATTTTCATTTTTAGTCTCACCATTGGGGCTCTTGCACGTCCACTTCCTGTTATCTCGTATCCGTGAAATGGTATTCATGATCCATGAATTATTTTCCTCTGTGAACTCTACTAATAACTCCACCCTGCTATTCCTGGAGCCTATGCCATAGTCACCTACCCCTGGCCACCGGCCTGCTTCTTGCCTACCTTCGCATTGGAGTCGCGCACCAGTATAGTGTGCTGTGATTTTATTTTATTCATAGCCGGTTCCACGTATCAATAGAAGCTTCCAACTATCTGGTTTCGGGTAGCTCAGGGGAACCGGGCTGGGTTCCTCGAGGTCGAGGTCTGAAATCTTAAATCATCACAGGGGGATGATATTGAAGTACCCACCACCACGCAAAGAGCTAAACAGACAAGAAGCGGTAGGCTAGAGACTACTGTAGGCGGGGCCTTCCTCAACTTAAACACCCTTAGTAAAGCCTACCCCACACAATTCGGCGATAAATGCCCATGGTGTGGGGAGAAGCCTACTCTCTTCTACATAACATGGGCCTGTCAGAAAAACGACAAGGTATCCATAGTAGAAAACTCGAGTGCGGAACAGTGGGAGGGGATGCTCTCCAGCGGAGACCTGGACATCCAACGTGTATTGGTCCGGTGAGCCTACTGGACAGCCATTCTCAGCGGTTCCCTGGACTAGGGGGACCGACCTTGTGGAAAGAAGACTGAAGACACCATCAGAAGTTGGAAGACACCGTCTGAAGCCGCAAAAATCACAACTCTTTTAGAGCACAATAAATGTTTTCCTCCTCCTCCTCAACTATCTGGTCATCATGACTGGATATAGGCGCGTAGGCCTGCGCCACCTTCAGCTTGTACCTCTTATTAAGCCCAATTACAATAGCTGCCACCCTCTCGTTATTACTATATAAAATATAACTCCTCTATGTTGCCAGCTATCTCGTGATTCATGAGGGATCCCAGGCATAGATCTCGTTCATCCGCTAATGCACGGTAGTACGGTCCGCGCGCGCCCCTTAGTACTGTATACGCCTCATCTGGCCTCCTAACCTCACAAAGCCCCATGACATCCCATTTAGTGCCTATTTGTTCCACGAACAGCACTGCTAGGCTAGCTTCACTGGATAAGGTTCTAGCGTTAATAGTTGGGAGGTTAAGTTTCGAATGGTGGCCTGTCCGGAGCCTGAGATTCTTAGCACCCACCGCTGCGTCGTAGACCTGATTGCCGCCTTGGTGAGTTGATCCGCAGCCGCTGAGGACTGAGATGCGAGGGTAAATTGTTTTGTTCACAGAAGGTTGCTGCCAAGTACTAAGGCGGGGTGGTCAAATCATGCTCTAGAGAGGGAGTGTGTTGTCGGTTCTGTTGTCGGTCACCGAGATCAGGCCGCACCACAGGCCTGGTAATACAATTACAATCGACACGCGGAGTTTTTTTAGGGCTTACGACACTGTAAATGTAAGGGGCTTATGACAAGGTAAATAATGCCCTTGTGTGGCAAATTGTGGAAAAAAGGTTGTGGGCTGTGAAACAATATGTTTATTAAAATAAGTTGGCAAGACAAATAACGTATCTGTGATTTGGCAGAAAATGGAAGGTGCAGAACGAGTTGCGTTCAAAAAGCGATTTAGGCCAATCATGTCCTTTATCGCCATTCCTATTTATGCTTCACATCAGACAGATTAAACGCAAGATAGAAACGAGCAGATTAGTGCTTACTGTGTCGTTTCGGTGAAGGGGAACTGGAGACAAGTCGCATACAGAGATTCATATATGCCAACGACATCGTTCTTCTAGCAGATGGCCTGAATGTCCTTCAGGACTTGGCAGACGTTTGGGGAAAAAAGGCGGAGTCTCTATGCCTGAGATTTTGCGCTGAAAATTCAGTAGTCATGTTTTATAACCATGAGCCTGGCACGATCACGCTACAGAACTTAGAGTTACCTATAGTCAAGGCGTAAGTACATGTATCTTGGTACATGGATAAATTATAGCATAGATAACATGTGAGACCTCCACAAGCACTCAGGTTGCGTGGCTTACAGAGGCGATTCGTGAAGAATACACGTCCCCCAAACGACGAGCATAAAATCAAGGCCCTCAGACCATGACCTACGCCACCGCGTTACGCACCCAAAGGCGCCCCGTTAGTCCCAGCACCATGCCTTAAAAACTATCTTCACGACCACGACCAACCACCCCCTCGTCCATGGTTCCGCCTACCACATTAAGCAAGGCGGACATATGGAGAACCTCTGACCTGCGCCGCCCCTCTGCTTCCACTGCGGCGAACCCGGGAACATCCTACCTCACTGCCATACCGACGAATGGACCACCGAGGCTTCCTATACGACGCACCTCGACATCGCCCTGGCCCATGACCATGAGAGAGAAGAGTATGTATCCAGCCGTCCTCGATACCCTTCGCCGTCAGCTGCACGGTTTGCATCGCCATGCCGTAGCTACGCAGCGAACGAACGCGAAAGGACGCCATGCTCTCGTAGGGGAAACTAAGCAAAGCATCCTGTGGCGGTCAGGTTGCTTGCCCTACGAAACGACTTAGATTCTCCACCGACCACGCCGCATCAAAACGCCCCAAACACGAGCTCAACCACGACGGGGCCCGACTTCAAAATGACGCCGCCGCCCAGAGAAGCCTGATCACACGCCCTACTCACTATTCCCATACCCGACGAAGCCGTGACTCCACGCCGAGGACGACATGCAAAGCAAGAGATAGGGCCTTCGAAGCGGCTACCGGCGGCCGTAAAGTTACCGCCATAGTCGACACAAAAGCAGATTATTCTGTGATAAGTGGAACTTTCAGCACAGCTAAACGAAGGGAAAACCGCAAGGCATGACCCATAAATCCGCGATGCAGAAGGCCGCCTTATTCCTCCATCGAGACTATGCATGCGAGAGCAACTGTCAACTCACACGCTTATTCAGCCAGTTTCGTAGTTCTCCAGCAGGTTTCCGGAATTCAAATGCAACAAAGACAACACACAGAAAAGAGAACGACGGGACATGCGCTACTTTCAACACTTTATTCACTTCAGAAACAGCCGCTTAAATAGCCACGGGGGAAGGGTGGAAAGAACAGGTGGCTACTCATGCGCGAGATCTCCAAGGTGACAAAGAAATGGGGGACACAGGTGATTCAGTGGAAACTAAAACACATCCAAAAACTTACATTCTTTCTTATGCATCATGATGGAAGAGATACTAACACATGCACTCCCATTTTTTCTAACCAAAAGACGACAGTTATTTATGGCCACGAGGACAATATTTCCAGCTAGCACCTTCGTCAGCAATGGTAATGTCAATATCTATCATGTGTTAGTATCGCTTCGTTCATGATGCATAAGGAAGAATGTTAGCTTTTTAGATATGTTTAATTTCCGCTGATTTTAGTTCCCCCTTTTTTTTTGACACCTTCGAGATCACGCGAATGTGCAGTCTCCTGTTGTTTCCAGCCTATCCCCCAAGGCTATTTAAGCAGCTGTTTCTGAAGTGAATAAAGTGTTGCAAGTAGCGCATGTCCCGTCATTCTTCTTTCTGTGTGCTGTCTTAATTGTGCTTGAATTCTGGAAGCTATGCATCAACTAGCTCCGCTAAGTGTTTTACTGGACTATCTCGAGCAGGGCTTCCACCACGTAATCTTGGGTATGGATTTCCTGACCGAGCATCAAGGAGTCATCGACCTTCGATCCAAGCTCATCATATTTTCATCAGACGAAGCTATACCTTCAAAAACAACTCTGGAGCATCACGCGGCCCTGGGCGACCTCGATAAAGAAGCAAGCGTCCCACCCCGGTCAAGTGTCATCGTCAACGTGTGTACCGGGAATACTGAAGATGTCGAAAGCGTCATGAAGGGAAACACGCAGCAGTTATTCTTAGGCGGGGGACTCTACATCGCAAGAGGCATAGCCCATTTCCGGAATGGACAGGCTGAAGTGCTCGTGACCTGCATCAGCGAATAATACCGACACCTAAACAGAAGCTGAAGATTTGTTTCTTAGACCAATTATACGATGTCCGAGAAGCCTTCGCCCTGTCTGACCGATCCGCAGATATCAACCTGGCCCTACTCAGGAACAGCGATCCCCAAAACGCAGTATTCTTCATAATTACAGAAAGTGCTTCTCGCCACCGTCTAAGGTCCGACAAACGCCGATTTACAAACACCGCACTATAAGGAACGAAAACACCGGATCTTCCCACCAAAGCGCATACCGTGTGTGACCTCAAAACGCCACGCCATCAGGGACCAAGTGGAAAAAATGCTTCGCCGCAAGGCCTTTCAGCCGTCGAAGAGGCCCTGGGCGGCACCGGTGGTTTTTGAGAGAAATAAAGAGAGCACACTGCTGTTCTACATCGGTTACCGCCGCTTGATCAATGACGAAAGATAACTACCCCTTCCCGCGCATCGATGACATGCTGGACTGGCTCTGCAATGCGAGGTACATCTCTTCGATGGACCTAAAGGGCGGTTTCTGGCGAATTGAAGTCGATGAAAAAGACCCAAAGATGACCGTATACCTCACGCCAGATGGCCACTTCGTGTTCACTGTGATGCATTTGGACTCTGTTCAGCACCAGCAATTTTCCAACGCGTAATGAATACAATACTCTCAGGTCAGAAGTGGAAAATTTCTCGTGTATACTTGATAACTTCGTTGTCTTCTGCTCGAACTTTGGTGCGCACCTGAAAGGCTTCCAACAGTGCTGGGAGCAATTAAGTGTTCCGGGCTAACCTCGAAAGCAGAGAAGTGCTACTTTGCCCACGAGGAGCTGTTGTTTTTGGGCTACACCGTAAGCAAGGATGGAATACGCCCAGACCCGCAGAAAACAGGAGCTATTGTCATGTTCCGCCGCCAAACTACAAGAGAGCTCTGCGCAGATTCCTCGCCCTGTATTCATAATACCGATGATTTGTCAAGACTTTTCTGCGCCTTGCCGAACCTCTGGCCAAACTGACAAAGTGAGACGTGCCATTTAAATGGGAAGCGCCACAAACGGAAGCCTTCAAGGAACTTTAGTGTTACTAACAGTCACCCCTTGGTCCTCGGGCACTTTGATTAAAAAGCCGAGACTGAAATTCATACCAATGTAAGCCGTGCGGGCATAGGCACCGTTCTTGTTCGAAAAAGCGACGGACTCAAGTAAGTAATCGCGTGCGCTAGCTGTTGCGTATCAAAGGCCAAGGGTAACTATTTGACGACCGAGGAAATCCTCTTGCCATCATCTCGGCTACGCCGAAATTTCGCCCCTACCTGTACGCACGACAGTTCAAGGGGGTCAGCGATCACCACGCTCTGTGCTGGCTTGCCAATTGAAGTACCTTTCCTTCCTCCTCACTCGATGGAGCCTGCAGCTCCAAGAGTTCGACTTCACCATCGTCTACAAATCTGGACGCAAGCCCACCAATGAGGACTGCCTATATCACGAGCTTCAGTCACCAAGCCGCCATAAGAAGACTATGAGGACTCTATTTTGGGACCGATAAGCACTAGCGACTCCCCGCAACACCAGTGCTCGGACCCCGACATACATCGCCTCCTCCAGTATCTGGAAGGCAAGGCTTCTTCACCCCCAGTAGCGTTCAAGCATGCTTATAATTTTTCTGTCTGCAAAATTCCACCGTCGCGAAGAACTTCTCCGAGGCAAGCGCGTACCTCCTCCTCGTTCCGAACAGCTTAGGAGAAGAAATTCTGCACGCTTCGCACGAAGAACCAGCAGCAGGACGACTCAGGATTACCCGTACTCTATGGCCGCATTCAATATACTACTGTACATCGGGCAACTAATGGATCATCATGGCAACTGGCTACTTCACGCGCTAGGCTGAAGCAAAAGCCCTGCCAAGTGGTTCTGCTGCGGACGTCGCAAAATTTGTCATCGAGCAGATCCTTTGCGTCACGGCGCCCCAGAAGTCCCCATAACGGATAGGTGAATAGTATTTACAGCCGAACTTACCCGAGCCATTCTGAACCACAGTAACACAAGCCAGCCGGCAGAGCGCCGAAGCATATCGACGACTTGCCCGGCTACGAATTAAAGACCAACAGCGTACCGGATGCCCGACGCTGTAATCTACGCCGACGCCACACTGATTACAAGCCAAGTGAGCCTGCATGTATGGGTGTGGGCGCCCGTTCAACGCCGCGGACTAAGTGAAAAACTTTTGCGCTGCTACTTGGTCCCCTAGAAGGTCTTGCGTCGAATTTGAGAACTTTTGTACGAAGTGGTCTCTGTCGGCGTGACAGCATTCCAATGCCAGATTCTAAGAGGTATCGCGACCGAAGGGAGAAGGAAATTTTTTGAAGCACTTACAATCAAATAACAAGGCCAACAATGCGTAACCTCTCCATCTATCACACTCCATCCAAGAGAGCTGGAGTAATTTGCGCCTGAATGAAGGTTGCCGCCCTATGTTATGTATTTTTGCTGTTTTTTTTCATCGGTCTTTCTCGTTGGCCCAGCGTTTGAGTAGTCACCCCTTCGTTTGTGTCTGCTCTCTCAGACCCGTCCATGCGCTGTTCTCTTTTCGCTTCGACTCTATTTCACGGTTATGAACACACTATTTAACAATAAACGACACTGAAATGCGCTCGTTATTAGAACTGCCCCAGTCTTTTGGTCAACATTACCTATCATCACGAACTTCGATATGGTATTTATTTGTCAAACAGCACCGCCGAGCGAAAGTTCCTTATGTAATTCCATATACTGTATGCAGGATTCCAGCAGCGCGGTTGATCAATACTTTCCGGACTAGCCTTTTACTCGCTGCATTGTCTTCTTACGATCTATAAGCCGCTTAACGCCTAATGAAATCGGTGCGTTCATGTAATTGTTGTTAATTGTGGGATCACCGCCGACACCGTGTCTGTCACATTGGACTCCTGTCAGTATCACTAACATCACTCGAGTCCGGGGGTAACATCAAGCGAGGGGGAGGGGGTAACTCTATTTTTTGCCCTTGAGGAAAGGAGGTGGAGTGGGAAGTTCGCCAGTATGCTTCGTATCGAAAAAAAAAGAACATGAGTGAAGACAATAAGCTGGCAGTCATATACTCTGGAAAGCAGGAGTTCGCGTTCTATCGGCCTCCACGACTATACTAGACGGTATCGACCCATGCAAAGGCTGCCGAGCATAAGGTAGATGTTCTGCAGAGTAACGTCCTCTTTGCCTCTTCTGGAACACAGAGCAAACGCGGGATGGAAGTATGTCACTTTCAGCCTCATACGAAGCAATGGTGGCTGTCTGCGAAGCGCGTTTTGGTTTCTGTTGACGGACACTGGAACTCGGACATCAGTCCTGAAACACTTGGCTCGTGGGAATGGAAGGAACATACCATTCGCGAAGGTGCAACCTGCCCATCGCACGCACTTTAGCTTATCATGTGTCTTTGATATGACAGCTGCGAGCCATGCATGCAATAGCTACCGTCCTATAAAAACACAGCGCCACTCGGGTGTTGGTGCGCTGTAAGCAGGCTTCCAACAGTTTACCTTGATTTAACAAAGGAAGGAATCGCTTGATAAGGCTTGGGCGCCTTCATTAGAACTTGCCGGATAGCGCTGAAAAGAAACGAGTCATTCAAGCGCTGCGGCACCGCAAGCAGTGAATGGCCGGCCCTGCCTACCAGGAAGTGCCTTTCTGCGTCCTTCCTCGGCGAGCCTGACGGCCACTCGTCTCCTCGGCCTCACCGCCGTGGTCGTCAGTATCGTCGCTTCGCTCTGGTCCTTTATAACGCTTTCTGCCTCGCTCCATCTTCAAGCGGCATGGCGCTGACAACAGGTTTGCAGCGATGGCCGCGAGGTGGCAGTTTGATCATACCTTGCAGCTATTCTGTCTCCAGTTCATCGTTATTTTACCCTCAGATGTAGCATACGTGGAACACTGGTCCCCACAGAACTATAGAATTTCATCTAAAACTTTATTCCACGTATTTTGTTGGTGAGCATGATTCCGCCTATTCAAGTAGAATGTTTTAAAACTTTCACTTAGGATTTGTTACTCATGTGCCCCCTTCCCCCCTCCTCTTAAAAGTGGTGCGTAGAAACCAACCTGAAAATAATTTTCTTTCTCTCTTCAGGCAGCCGTTGACTGCAATGAAGCCTCTTCAGGAGGGAGGGCAACTGGCTTTTCGCAGTTGTCGCTGCACACATGTGCAGAGACCCTATACATGTCCTACATGATGCGCCACAGCACTCCGTATACAATGCAGGGGAGCCCGGCCAGGACGAGAGGCGCCGGCTGAGTCCGGTGCCGAGCCGACAGGTGGGACTGAAGTCGCGCCGAAGGGAGCAGCTGCTCCAGACGCATCTCGCGACCTACCCGCGCGCAGGGCAGGGGGCCGCAGAGGCCGGTAAGCACGTCTTGCCACTCACGGCATCTGCATGACACGCGCCGCGCGCTGTTCCTTTCTGGGCGAGAAACGGCCGCTTTTTTCATCAGCGTTTTATTTCACTTCCCTCTTCAAATATTGTTGCGTTCACAGCATGACACCAAATGCTAAAGAAAAGCACATGCTAGACGAAAGTCTGAAAAGGCTCCTTCACGCGCCAGACTTCAACCGGCCTGATATCTTGCGCTATAGAGGAAGCCACAGTGTTAGAATTATTGCGGTGGGAGGATTCGGAATAGTGTCGTCGGCCTGGGTTTCTTACACGCGCACCTAGATTTCTCTGCATAGACGTCATTCTCTTTCACTAGAATAAATTAAATACCTGAGCAAATATATCTGCGAAACATGTAAGCACATTTTGCAAATTACAAGGCTTTCGACGATATAAAGCACAACGAGGAGTTTTGTGCCGATCGTAGCCGCCTTGCATGTGCAGCTACGCGGATAAAGCAGCGCTCGTGCTGCCGCTTCTTTCTGTCGTCCTTGTCTTAATTGCGCTGTTTTTAGAATGAGTACATGCCAACTCACCCAGTCTTCTACTTAAAGCTTGAAGTTCGGCGGTGAATACCTCGGCGTGCTAAAATTGTAACGAATGCAAAAGTACAATACCAGCCCGTCTATGCTTATGATATCAAATTGCGTGCTTATTATACACAATACCTAAAATTCTTGTCAACTGATTTTAGTTAATCACGCGATCGACCAAAATTATTCTCTCACTTTTTGTCTCTACTTGGTTACCTGACCTAGGTACAGCAACAGCTTTCGTGTACCGCTCAACGTTCGTTCCTGAAAGCCTGATTTTGAACACCCCCTATAAGACTGCTTTGAAGGATATAAGAAGACATCTACGTAGTGATTAATACTGCCGCATATAAAAAAGGCTGCAACGTGAAAAATCATGCATTTATCGTTGTTTTCTGCGTGCTTTTCCGTTCCTTTGCTCCTCATGTCAGGTACTACCTGGATTCTTCGCTGTTCGCTCTTTGTGGAGCGAGGTTTCATATTTCTGTGCTACATCAGGACAGCTACGAACAGGAAGCTGTTTGGCATGCTTGCTTTGAAGACTTTCAGAAAAAAAAAGTTGTCAGTATCCAGTGTTTGAAATGGCCAAGCTGAGCACAGTAACGCCCGCAACCGGCAGGAGAGGCGAGTGGAGCGCAACTGATAAAATGGAATGGTCAGCGCAAACGAAATACTGTTCATTATCCTTTATTTCATAGCAATATCTCCGACCGGCGCCTATTCTCTAGTGCTTATAGTTACAACAATCGTTTCGCAGGACCGCCTATAGTTTTCGTTCATTGTTCATTCGCACCCATTGTGGAATCTTTGTCTTGTACCAAACCACGCTTTGAAACGTCGCTGCGAGACATTTTCGTTGTACCGGCAGCCGAACTGGCTGTTGTGCTTTGAAGTTACGGGAAACAATCGGTTCTTTTGACAAACTGACATATCTGACACTTAGTCGCCGCGGCGCAAAACTTTGAAATCTCGTCAGACACGTAGCAGCATATACAGCGCCCTGCACAGCTATATCCGTGCGTGAACGTCATGCAGACCACGAGGGCGGCATGCTCAAGCTGGCGCCACAACCGGCGATGGTGGAGGCCACAAGGGGGCCACAGATGCTCAGAATGGTGAACGCCGCATGGCTTACCCTGGTCGCGGCCGCCAGCTGGCCTCGAAATGCCAGCCGCTAGCTTTCCTCGAAGATTGTCACCGCGCCTAAGCTCCCTGGTATGCATCTGGAGCTGTTCCTATTTTTGTCCGACTGTCTCTAATGGACGGAGGCCTCTCCTGCAGTGGTGGCTGTGATGTTTCATGTGTTATTTCTGTGCGAAATCACATCGTCTATTGATATAAGCGAGTTAAAACTTAGGATATGGGCTTCACAATTATTAGTAAAGCCCTCTACCGCCGTCCCTATACCGCAAAAAAATCTTTCATCTCTGAAAATTTCAAGTTAAAAACAAAACTATACTTACTTTGCTTTCATTACACTGAAGAAATGAGAAGCCTGATGTAAAAGCCGCAAACCAGTGACTTGTCATCCCTTACACTCTGTACGCATAGCAGCAGCTTAGGCGAGTGGCACAAAATCAAGTGAATACAAGTAAAAAAACAAAGTCAAATCAAAACGCAAGTAATACTTAAGTCGTGAACCAGGCGACGCAAACAAGTTACACATAAAATTTTCACACTGGGAACCAAATGTAAATCCAAAAATATAAATAACAAATGTAACGCAAAACCATGCACCTTTAAATGTGAGCGGCAATTCACATAACTTTTGCCGGCAATAGCTTTACCTACGCTACAAACTAAAAAGTGTAGGAGGGCTCTAGGTTGATTTCGTTTACTACCTCAAGTTTTCGCACCTGTATCAGAACCTCAGCATGAACGCTTTTTCCTTTCGCCTCAATTGAGAACTTAAAAAGTAACGACTGGTAAAATCTGGTTCAAAATTGTTAATAAATTCGTAAATGCATCTTGTAAGTGACTGAAAAATTCTATATTGTACGAACCTGTTCACGGTGCAGTGTCGAAATTGCATTCTGGGATTCCTGGTACTCGGTAAAGATATTCCTTGCTTTGTGAACAGTACCCCTTTTTTTTAGATGTAAACACAGCATGTGTGTGTGCGTGTGTGTGTGTGTGTGTGTGCGCGCGCTTACGGGTGCGTTTCGAATCTAGTTGCCGACTGCAGGCAACTGAGTATTGCCCGAAAACGAAGATTTACAGGCACCCTTAACTATTATACTTAACGTGGACTGCTACTCTTCAGTGTCATCGACACCCATGCTTCCAAGGCTGTCCACAGATCTCGCCATGGAAGTTGCCACGGCTCGCCTGGAAATGCCGCGGTGTATGTATAAAATTACGGTGCGAAGCAACAATCAATCTGTCGATAGTCACCGCTCGTGTCATCCTGTTTCTTGCTTACTTACGTCGGTGTCTTTAAGCGCCGCGCTTATTTTGGCTTAAAGGGTGCCGGAAGTACGGCAGCAGAATAAAGCCTAACGTAGAGTACTGCTCAGCCGCTCGTGCCAGCACAGACGCCTGCTCTACTCCATAACTAAAAAATGACACTACTGAATTTATAAATCAGCAGAGTTTTCCGAGCTGAGTTACGTTAGCCTTTGGCGCGGAAATTTTCCAAGCAAAACAGGCGACAAGAGCGAAGGCAGTCACGCCTCCTGCGTGAAAGAGGAATGAGTTAGTGACAAGTCAGTCCTGGCGACGCTCGAATCTTTGTTTTGCGGCCGCCTTGGCCGCGGCTGACGTCGAAAGTAACGAAATGTTCCACACCGTACGTACTGACCAGCAGCCGCCATTGGGCGGTCGAGTTTTCTTTGGTGTATTGCAGTGCAATCAAAATAAGCGGCTAAGCGGTGCTATGCGACAGGAGTCTGATGTAGCCGTGACGTGCACGTCTTGGTGATATCTTCCATCTACATTCATCGCGTCTTGGTTGGGCTGACCTCCAGTCACGAGTAAAAAATGATTAGCACAATAACGTCACCGGAGCGGCGAAACTCGCATCGTGCGGCTGGCTGGGCGCCGTGCTTTACGAACACACCTGTCACTTTTGTTATCGCCGTGTTCCTAACCGCAGCGCTGAGCGTTGCTATCTGCCACTCCTGTGACACGTCACTATATAGGCTAATATTTTTTTCTCGCCACTGTGCCTGTGGTCGAGAAAAGAATGGGCTCGTGTTGCAACTGCCACTGTTGGCGTGCGCAGCATACCCTCTATTCGTCAGTCGTTAACTCCACAATTTGCCAGGTCAGCCGTCGCCGTAGGCAGCGTGCGCTGTACTCCGTATGGGCTGGCACCAAGAAAAGAACGATGGACTTCAAAGTTACTCACAAATCATTAAGCTTTTGCCAAAAAGGTTTACGGTTTATGGTGGTTTAACGTCCCAAAGCGACTCAGGCTAGGAGAGGGCGCCGTAGTGAAGGGCTCCGGAAATTTCGGCCACCTGGGGTTCATTAACGTGCACTGACATCGCACAGTACTCGGATCTCTAGAATTTCGCCTCCATCGAAATGCGACCGCCTCGGCCGGAATCGAGCCCGCGTCTTTCGGGTCAGCAGCCGAGCTCCATAACCACTGAGCCACGCCGGCGGCCTCCTCCAGAAAAGAAATACACAGAACGCAACAAGTTCCAATTCGCTCTTTAACAATGCAGTGCTATCGTAAAGTTTTCCAAGATTCATGTGCGCTATCCACCCCAGACTAATGACAGAAGCGTCCTTCATTACTGGCTGCAAAATTCGCTTGACCACATGCGCTGAAATGCTTGCGCAGGCGGTATAGTGTTCTAACCATGTGGTCCGCGATGGTTTCGGGTTCTTTACACTTCGTTGCTGTTTTTACCACAAAGAAGAAACCTTGTACATTTGGATAGGCGACTTTAGAGGCATGAAACCACCGCGCCATGTCCAGCGGCCAGTAATGTTGGTGTCCAGGAACTGCTTTTCCGCGGCAAGAAGTACGCTGCCGCTCTGTCGCCCTAGGGCGTGCCCTAGGGTCACATTTTTCGCAGCGCGCATAGTGGGACATCTGACGTGTACTCACTGACAACATCAGTGACTGCGCTTCATGTTCTATGCTAGCTGTACCCCCAGTATTTCCGAGACTACGTGGAACGCAGTCTATCAACTACCACCTACATTTGTTATGCTACCGGAGAGGCAATGGGGAGTGTCATGGGAGCAGTGCTTGTTCAAGTAGGCTGTGGGATATCACTGCGCGTTAAAGATCCCCACGTGGTCAAAATTATTCCGGAGACCACCACTACGGCACCTCTTTCTCCCTTTCTTATTTGACTCCCTCCATTATTCCTTCCCTCACGGCGCGGTTCGGGTCTCTACCCAGTTATGTGAGACAGTTACTACGTCATTTCCTTCCCTCAAAACCAATTTCAAACTGCGCTGCCCTGATGTCACCCCCGCGTCACGCGTTCTTTTCGCCATCTGCAAGCCCAGCGGCGGCGTAGGCGGAGGCGGCAGGAGTCGTCTGCTTTTGCTGTACAAGCTCGTTTTTTGGCTATGCTCGTAGATAAAGCGATTAAAGCTATGTAACATTAGAATCAACAGGTCGAAACTGATAAGAAGTTTCGGGGTAGTTTTCACGGTCATGCACCACGCTATATTTGACTAAAAACCAGAGCAGCATAAGTTGAAAATGATAACGCCCCTGAAGGTAGTTTGGTACAGCAGTGTTTGCTTTTATATTCACTTTTTTAAGGTTTGGCTTTTCAATATGGCTGAGGAAAAATGTAGCCTGATCGGCTCAATCAACGGCTCAGCGTCGAAACGATGTTCCATCACAGTTTCATGGTCATGGAACGCACTATAATCTGCTGCAACACACCGCGAGAACCACACTGAAAAAAGCTGCGAGCATTAGGCCTAAGCGGGTGCTGTAATGGGGTGGCGAAACTAATAAAGGAAGTTCAGGTATGGTTAGAGCCCTGGAGGCTTCACAAGAGCAGTTCAATTATGTAGCTTACTGTAGCGGAAAATAGCGACATGCCGATATCTTGTACCGCGGCAGGCACCCATGAAGGCGCGGAAATGAGCAGAGATCCAGCGACGATGCTAACCAGGGGGTCGTCACTCACCGCCATTATCAGACCACCGACCAGAAGCAGACGAGACGCTAGGTGGCGGGGAGGATGACGCAAGGGGACTTGCGGCTCACTGAGATAAAGAAACTTCATTTGAAAGTGGGAGTTGCAGAACCCTCCTTTATTCCCTATTATTGAGTGCAAGGAGTCAAATAGGTCATTTAGCACACTTTTACTCCATATTGATGGTATAAATATTTCCACATTTGGAGTTTAAAGGGTGACGCCAGCCATTTAAACTCGAATTTGGGTTGATTCTTGTTCACAGTGTAGAACTTGAAATCCGCGATGAACGTAATAAGAGAGCCATAATTTTCAGCTCATCTGAAAATGCGGCTTTCGTCGTAAAATTGTATAAATCTTGCCACTGGGACGTCAGAACATCTTTCATACATCAAATAGTGTCTGTTTTAGTTTTCATGCCGGTGCCACACAGAAAAATAAAAACAAAGACCCAACAAGGTTGATTACAAAACCAACTCACATGCAAAAATTTTTTGTCCCGAACCCGGTTGAGCTCGTTTGAACGGGTTCGAACCTGTTCGAAGCGGAACCGCATGTCGCTTTGGAACGCGAGAGGCGTGAACCCGAACCCGAACCGAACGCGAAAAAAATCCAGTTCGACGCCCTGGTATAGAGTGTGCGCACACATTGCACTTATCAATAGTCATGACAGCGTATCCGGAGGCGATTTATTTTGCGCAAGTTATCAATGCCTTTTCAGATTATCAACTTGTACAGTCGTTCACACACCTGACTAGAACGCACCTCTTTTTAAGGCAGCTGGTGAAGCCTTTTTTTGTTTTTTCGCGACGTCACAGACCCGTTCATGCGCACAGTGTGCCAAGTGAGGCTGCGGTGATTGCTGCCGGAGTTTGTTGTATCCACAGAAGAGCTCTGCAAAGAAAAGCATCCTTATGGTGAGGTTGCACTGGCTCAGGACCATGATGAGAAGCATTGTTTCCCGATCAAATTCTTTTTCGTTCCACTGGAAGAGGGTCAGTTCAGGACGAGCCTGGGTGCCCATGATCCTGCTATCTTGCTTGCTCTCACTTAATCTACATTGCAAACGCAAACGGGCATACGATGAAGAAAATGGGCGCAATTGTGTTAGGCTTTCTGGCACTCGATCATTCTTCTCCAGTGCATAATTCCGATACCCGCGCGCACGTGTACATTTGAGCTGTGAACTTCTAGACGTAAGCATTGTCTCAAGGCCGACTAACATGCGTGGTGAATGCACTGCGCGACCACCGCTCCGTGAACGCCGCTTCCACGGGGGCGGCGGCCGCGCACACCTGGCCGAGCTCCGAGCGGTCATAAACAATGGGGCCCGGCTTTTGGCGGCGTCGCGACAGGTTCACTGCACGGCGTCAAGGGCTGCCGGTCTCGGGGCGCGCAGTGACAAGCGGCTCCCCCAGCTGACCGGCTGTAGCGCGACGCGCAAATGGGTCGACTGCGGTGGGCACACGCGTTCGCCGCCCACGCGCGAGGCCCACGTGAGCGGGGTGCGTTTATTTAGTACACAGGGAACGCAGCGTGAAAGCCGCATAACCTTCACCCGGTGCGCTGTGTGCAACCTGTCCGCTGGTTGCGTACAAACGCGTTCCATATATACCAGTTTCTGTGAAGCTTGTTTGCAATTGACGCCGGTGTGCATTTCCCAAGCGAAGAACACGAAAAGAAAAGGAGGCTGGTTTGGGCGTGGTAGCAATGCGAAAGCGAGTCGTACTGCGAAGCTTGTTAGATACGTGTGCAAGAAGGGTGCTAAGCACTGCAGCACAAAGCGTCGTGCAGCAGGCACCTGGCGCGATCCAGACGCTGGTCTTAGATGTTATATGTGTCGCGCTCTTAACCGGTACCAAGACGCAGTTAATAATCCATCACATTTATCGTTTCGCCAAAAAGCAACCAGGCAACGGCGTTTGTTTCTTTGCCGCATAGCGGGCCACTAATGACATCGCTTAGCTTTACACCTGTGCAAGGTAAGGAGGTGGCATTAAGAGACAGGGAGAAAGAAGCGTGAATTAGAAAGCACACACTCGCGTTAATGATGCCGGAAATAAAGGGGAAAAAATGTCCTAGGCGGGGAATGCAACGCGGGAGCGATGCTTTCTTAAAGAACCCTTGTACTCATCTTTCGAGACCGTTTGGGTTTTAGGGGTGTCGTAACGGCTCCGCTGTACGACTGAGAAGCGAACCCCGTTGCATGGATACTTAGGACAAAGACTGCGTGTTGGCGTCGACATCTGTGCCTACTGTTGTTTCACTCCTTCTTATTTTCTTTTTTTCAGCCAGATGGGGACTCTGGTTTCTGCGCCGCTCCCGAAGAAGACTCGGTGTCTTGCGCAGCACTATGCACCTCTTTCGAGCAGTAAACTTCTGTTGTTGTTTTTCTGAGAAAGCATCTATGATGCCTTGCGTGCAAAGGGTGTAACAAAAACCGATCAAGGTTTCAGTGGTCCAGCCAGCACTGTCATAAGGCTTGAAATTAAATTCCTTACAGCGCTGCCAGTCATGAAAAGGAAAATCAAAGGTGTAGCATTAAGAGACAGGGAGAAAAAAGCGCCGACTATAAAACACACACTCGCGTTAATGATGCCGGAAATAAAGGGGAAACAATGTCCTAGGCGAAGCATGCAACGCGGGAGTGATGCTTTCGTAAAGTAACGAAGTAGCCGGATTCCAAGGAAAGCGGAATGTTTCAGAGGGCGTCAGGGAGTCAAGTGGGATGTTGATATTAGGAAGTCTGCAGGGATATAGCTTGTCCCCAGGTGGCCCAGAACTGGGTTAATTGGAGGGATTATGGAGTCATCTGCCTTGAGTGGAAGTTGATGGTGACGATATCATCATGACGATGATGACGACTGCAAAAACGTTATTTTTGTAGCGAGAGCTACACTGTGCTACCAGTCGAGCTTTTCGCGGTACATGGGAGAGGCCAATTCAATTTTCAATTCAAATTTATTTGCATCTATACATGTACAGATGACGGGAGTACAGACAAAAAGCCAAATGAATTCGGCTTGACGGGGTCTGTACCCCCATGGAAATGGCGCTATACACAATAAAGAGAACACAAACATACAATAATGGATAAACGAGAAAATAGCATTAGTGAAAATTCTTTAACAGAAATAAATACGGGTAAAAAAATCAACGATCGAATGCTACAAGGAATTAAATTACAGAAAGCGTATAGTATGAAATTACACAAATACAGCCCTGACATTCATATCTATAAATAAGTTATTTACAAGCAAAGAAAATTGGTTAAGCATTCATGGCGTCATTGTATACCACAGAAAAAAAAAGGAATCCGCAATGAGCCCACTAAAGGAGAGTTAAGTGTATATTGAGTTTCTAATGAGTTTAAGAAAGGTGGCAGTGTGTGGCGTAACATTTGTTGACAGTAGTTAGTGCGCACTTTAGCAACACACCATGTTTCTCTGTGACGTGCGTGGTGCGCATGCGCCGTTACCATGGCAACCGAAGAGGAGAGAAGTGCGGAGTGCGCTTCCCCGTCGCCGCGGCCGCGCGTCTGCTCCATCGTCAAAGCCGAGCGTGACGTCACGTGGATGAGCAATTGTGCGCATGCGCCGATACCATGGTAACCAGAAAGGCCCCACAGCTGCGCCGCCTTCTTCGTCGCCGCCTCGCCGCACGCCGCTCTATCACCCGAACCACGCGTCGCATGCGCAGGATTGCGTATAAAAAGCGGAGATATAGTTGGCGTCTGTATCACAACGTTTGACATGCATACAGAGAGGGAGAGTCCAGCAGCTGCTAAACGGCAGTATAGACAAGAGAAGCTTAGCTCTTCCGATCCTGAGGTTGTCGCCTGGCAGTTGGCTTGAACCAAATAAGAACGCTGGAGTCTGTGTGTACGTGAAACAAGGTATCACCGCTGTCAGACATCTCCCTTCGATCGCGGTGAATAATGGTGAAGACTGCAGTGTTCGGCTTCTGGAAAGCGGCATTATCATCCAAGGAGTCTACGTGGCACCGGGAAAATCTGTCAAGCATACGATTGAGGTGTTTGCCGCGTGTAAACCAGCCTACGGCACGGTTTCACAGTTGTGTGTGACTTTGGGTGATTTCAACAGAAAACAGGACTCTCTTAGTCTGTGTATAAAAGAAAATTACTTAAGCGAAAATAGCGCAAAATACGAGGACAACAAGGAAAGAAAACAACAGGACCAGCGCTTTCTTTCCTTGTTGTCCTCGTCTTTTGCGCTATTTTCGCTTAAGTATGTATCACCAACTCGCCCGTCTTGCCATCGTATGAAAGAAAAGTTTGAATTTAATTTAGTTTCGGACTTTCACGTCTAGACTACACAATGGGGAACTGCTATAGAGCTTGTATACTAAAGAGGCTGTACCAAATCGAAATACTGTATCGACAAAATTGAGACCGCTGCATCTACTTCAACGATCATCGGGCAGTCTTCGTGTCTGTCAAGCAAAATCAATAAAAGATGTGTATACCCAATGCCTCTCATTGCTAAACATACAGTGAGCACAACAAGCTTAGCCAGGGAAACGTACCTCTCGCTATGTATATCCTGGCATAGCCCAGCTAAGCCACTGCCATTTTTCTCATTCTTGCCGCGTACCTCACCCGACTGGAATCGCCTTCCCGCAGATATTGCCGACCTTAAAAATTACGAGATGATCAGCAAAGCCATAGCTAGCATTGTATACTCAGGTGTTATTTAAATTTGTCCTGTATTTTCTTTATGTTTATTTTTGTTTCTTCCCACTCCCCCTCTGTAATGCCTCTGGCCCAAAGGTGTGCAATGAATGAATAAATACTGCTGATATACCACGTAGCTTGGGTTCGCGCCTTCTCACTGTACTCTGAGCTTAAAACTCGGTAGTTGGACATGATCGCCCATTGCCTTGTTGTCTTTCTTTCGTCTTGTTGTCGATAGACGTGACACTCGTCCTGTGTTCGTTACCAATAGCTTAGATGGAGGGAGTGCACCAGCATACGCAGGGTTACCCTCTTCGTCGTGGCTGCTTTGCCAAGCAATCATCATCAGCCTTACTACACCCACTGCATGGCAAAGGCCTCTCCCATGTCTCTCCAATTAACCCTGACCTTTGCCTGCAAACTTCTTAATCTCATCCGCCAACCTAACCTTCTGCCGCCCCCTGCTCCGCTTATTTTCTCTTGGAATCCACTCCGTTACCCTTAAGGACCAGCGGTTATCTTGTCTTCGCACTACATGCCCTGCCCAAGCCCATTTCTTCCTCTTGGTTTTGACTAGGATGTCATTAACATGCGTTTGTTCCCTCACCCACTCTGCCCCTTTCCGGTCTCTTAACGTTACACCTATCGATTTTCGTTCCATAGTTCGCTGGGCTGTCCTCAGTTAAAGTCGAACCGTTTTCGTTAGCCTCCACGTTTCTGCCCGGTAGGTGAGTATCGGTAGGATACAGCTGTTGTACACTTTACTCTTGAGGGATATTGGTAAACTGCTATTCATGATCTGAGAGAATCTGCCATATGCTCTCCACCTCATTCTTATCCTTCTAGTTAATTCCCTCTTATGATCCGGATCAGCTGTCACTATCTGCCCCTAAGTCGACGTATTTACAAGTTCCAGCCCCTCGCTGCCAATTGTGAACTGCTGTTCCCTTGCTAGACTGTTGAACATAATCTTGGTTTCCTGCATGTTAATTTTTAGACCCAGCATTCTGCTCTGCCTGTCTAAGTCATTGATCATGATTTGCAGTTCACCTCCTGAGTGAAGAAAGGGAGAAACAGGTGCCGTTGTGGATGGCTGCGGAATAATTTCGACCACCCGGGGATCTTTAACGTGCACTGACATCGCACAGCACACGGGCACCTTAGCGTTTTGCCTCCATAAAAACGCAGCCGCCGATTTCTTTCATAAATCTGACTAAATGTTAGCCATCAGGTGTTCCTTGCCAGCTCTCGACGGATAGCAGCTAACAGTTTTGCGAGTCGCTGTTGAGCACCGAATTTGGTCTAGCTGAGCTGGCGGTCGGGATTCACTTACCATCACTGACCGCACAGCCGCAAGCTCAGCTCTCGATCGCCTCGAAGTCTCAGTTGAGCCCCAACGTGCCGCTGCCAGACCTTGAGGGCCGGAAAGCAAAGTTTCCGGTTATGCGCCTGCTTCACGCGAAAGGTCATCTCGGACGGCAATAAACGGTGCCAGCAAAACAATCACAAGGGCAGGGACTTATGGCCGCGCCACGGCGACCACCTGTGTATGTCATGGACGAGTAATCGCTGACGGCGCGCTGTCGTCATCGCGACGAGAAGGGTGCCGCCGCGGAAGGCCAGCTCGAGTCGCCCTCGTCGCGCGTGGAGAAGGCGGCGCCCGGTCTGCCCACGCGCTGCCGCCGCCGACGCTGCCGCCGTCAGCAGCGCACGAGTCGGCGCAGCAAAGGCGAGTCCGACGCACGCCGTTCCTCCGGAACGAGGCGCCAGAGGGTCTTGCTCGCTACGATGCCGCTGTCAGCACCACCTCCAAGCCAACGCCACCTGTGCGTCGCGTGCACGCGGGCCGCGGCCTCGCGTTGAAGAGCCCGGCGTCCGCGGCGGATGAGGCGACCGGCCTGGATGACGGATCTGCCCGCTTGTTGAGGAATTCACGCCGCTGAGCTGCTGCTTCTGCGTGCGCGTGCCAGCGCTTGCGTATGTGCTCCCACCAGTGCACGAACTTTAACAGGCCGCTTTTCTCCATACCGTGACCGCCAACATCCAACAAGCGCAATGGTGTACCTTGGGAGGACAGTTGACAGCTCCTGCGAGCTCGTCGCCGCTTTGGCTGTGGCGACCCTCATAGGTGAGTGCGTATGCAGCGTCTGCGGACTTCTTGGAAAAGAGAGGTTTGAACGCAGAGAATTCGCAGGCCTGCCGGCATCGTTATGAATGATTATTCATCTCAATTACGTGCGCGTGTCCGACAGGAAGGACAAAACAGCTGGAGACAGAGGAAGGGGAAGGGAACATTCTTCCCTATTCCCCTTTTTCTAAAATACCGAGTGTGTAAAGGGAGCGGATCATGGAAAAGTGACGGTAGAGAGTGAGTAAGTACGGATGCTTGCGGACGTTTAACATTTTTTTTTTGCGTGTACTATGAGCAAAAAAAAATTACGAACACGTTCTAAACCTTTATAGTGTCATGAAAGTAAATCTAGATTCCGAATGAGCTCGTTGCGTTTGGTACTGTTCACGCAGAGTTTTTTGGAGCTGAGAACCCTTTTGCTAGCTCTGACCGTGCGTGCAGTTTCAAGTTGCGTCACGTTTCCATCTCCTTCTTGCGCTTGTACAAAAGAGACGAAAAGTTTTTTTAGTTTCCTGGGTATGCGTTCGTGCGTATCTGCGTGTGCGCGCTATCTTAAAAGAGCCGCTGTGCAGGCTGACTGAACGTCCTGCTTTGGCTGTGTTAGTCCCGCCATACTATACTTCTAAGAGCACTTGCTGCTGGGCTAGTTGGTTTTGGTTCATAATTAAATAGTTTTTAGGCGCAAAAAAGGACAAGACACATAGGGTAGGTGACAGGACGAAGCGCCAACTTCCAACTGATTTTATTGCATGCGTGAAACGTACTAAAATAGCTTGTCGTCACATGTGCAGATGGGTCACCTAAAGCTCAAGTACGACTTGATAAGGCGCGCTCCAGGAATTTCTTTTCAAAGTCGTACAATACAATCGATGTGTCACGCACAGGTCGCCTTTCTTTTTGATAAAAAACGCTTCTATCAACTCCCTAGCATTAGTATTCCAGCTTTTGCCCAGAATGCGCACATCAGTGAAGCAAGGCTCACAATTGCGGTACGGGCACTTACTAATGTGCTTAGTTAGATGTGTGCCTTCCTTTTTCTGCTCTACGTTTCTCTCATGTTCCCTCGTTCGCTCATTCAGGCACCTGCCAGTCTGGCCTATGTAGGAGTGCCCGCAAGACAGGGGGATTTCGTAGACCAGCCCTTCAGCACATTTTACGAACGGTCTCCTGTGCTTTGTTCCGCAGCCTCGTTCCTTGCTTTTCTCTTTATCAGTACGGGAGCAAAGGCCACCTAGCTTTCTCGGTGCCGAAAAGGCGTGCCGTACAGCATGGCGGCTGGCAACTTTTTGCAAATTATGGGCCACACGATGCACGTATGGCACCACCACTGGTCTTACCTCTTCTCGAGGGACCTCTGGCCTAGCTCTACCAGTACCATTATTTGTCTTGTTTACGAGACATTCAACCACCGCAGTCACGAGCGAACGGGGGAACCCGGCTGCAAAAAGCCTAGCCAATTGGTTATAAAAACTGTCCCGTATTTTGTGAGGGCATGACTTTTTGAGAGCGGATTCAAGGCAAAGCGAAGCAATCCCGCGTTTTACAAGTTTGGAATGGCAGGAGTCAAAAGGTAGCAGCTGCTTCTTTGCACGCGGAAAGTAAGAACAACAGACCCGATCACCACAGAACTCAATTTTCAAGTCTAAAAACTGTAATGAATCATGAGCAGGTAGTTCGTGTGTGAACTCCAGACCTTTTCCATGCTCTCTAAAGGCAGATAAAACACTGTCCACCGTTTTCTTAAGGTTGTAAAGACCTTCTTTAGTTAAAACAATCATAAAATCATCAACATACCTAAATACTTTAAAAACCTTGTCAATGGGTAAACCTTGCTGCAGAGCTTGGTCAGTATGAGATAAAAAGATGTGACATAGCACCGGTGCCACACAGGACCCAATGCATATGCCTGATTTCTGCAGAAAAAACTGCTGGTCAAAAGTGATAAAAGTAGATTCCAGGTAAAACTGTAATAAGGTTAAAAAGTCATCTATGGAAATACCGGCTGAGTTCTGAAAAGAAATCGGGTCATTTTCCTCAATACATTCCCTAACAGCGGAGAACAAGGGGCCATGAGGGACTGAATAGAACAAATCCACAACATCCACTGAAAAAGCACCCCCAACATCAGGGTTGGTTTCAAAAAATTCACAAATATCATTTGACCGTTTTGTCAAAAAAGGATCATTTACATGCAGCTTGGACAGGTGCTTAGTCAAATACATGCTAAGATTTTTCTGCCACGTGCGTTTTTCGGTTACGATAGTTCTAAACGGCATGCTTTGCTTGTGAGTTTTGACAGAAAAGAAAACTTTGAGCGCGCTCTTTTTGCTATCTCTAATCTGGTTAGTAAGGGTGCTCAACCCCAGACCATCACACAAAGCCATCGCGGCCGATTTCACTTTTGTAGATTTTTTAGATATTGGAACGAAATTCTTTCTAACCGCTTGAGTTGCTCTCGCTGAGTAGTCATCGTCCGAGATAACTACAAATCCGCCCTGCTTATCAGCTTGTAGTAGACGCAGTTGATTTCTTCTGCAGTACGACACAATGGCTTCCGTCGACATTCCCTTGTTTCTTGTGGTGTCCGGATAACCCGACTTTAGAAGGGATTCAACGCCTTCCAGCAGGCATTTTTCTCGCACCTCTGCTGTGGCTTTTCTTGCAATTTGTCGGTTGATGGCTAATAGATTTTGATACGGCACTTTTGGCTCCACTGCGTACTTCGGTCCTTTTTCCAAAACAGATTTCATCTTCTCTGGCAGATGTACATCACCCATTATCACCAATCCTTCTCCACCTTTCATCTTCTTGTCATTTCTTGCTTCCCTCAGCAAACAGTTGAGCATGCACGTCCACTGTTGCTCAGTCATCCTTGAGGCCAACTTGGTGATGGATCGAAAAGTGGTCTCAGCTACACATGCAGGACTTTGTGCGAAGCAGGCAGCACGCAGAAGGTCATAAAAAAGGCGATTCTGGCGCCAAAACTCCGACCTGAGGATCTTGCTAATTCGCTTTACGTGACCCCATGAAGGAAGCACAGGGCGAAAAAGCGCACTTACTTCAATGGGGACCAAGCCGTTCTTTACGCAAAGGGCGACTGTCCTTGCCCGACAGGTGTTGGCGACGACAGATGTGATACAATCATCAATGAAACGTGGAGATGACACACAAAAGGAAGGGCCCACTGTACTAGAAATATGGTCTAAGAGCACTTGCTGCTGGGCTAGTTGGTTTTGGTTCATAATTAAATAGATTTTAGGCGCAAAAAAGGACAAGACACATAGGGTAGGTGACAGGACGAAGCGCCAACTTCCAACTGATTTTATTGCATGCGTGAAACGTAAATAAAATAGCTTGTCGTCACATTTGCAGATGGGTCACCTAAAGCTCAAGTACGACTTGATAAGGCGCGCTCCAGGAATTTCTTCTCACAGTCGTACAATACAATCGATGTGTCACTTACGCACAGGTCGCCTTTCTCTTTGATTATCTCGGACGATGACTACTTAGCGAGAGCAACTCAAGCGGTTAGAAAGAATTTCGTTCCAATATCTAAAAAAACTACAAAAGTGAAATCGGCCGCGATGGCCTTGTGTGATGGTCTGCGGTTGAGCACCCTTACTAACCAGATTAGAGATAGCAAAAAGAGCGCGCTCAAAGTTTTCTTTTCTGTCAAAACTCACAAGCAAAGCATGCCGTTTAGAACTATCGTAACCGAAAAAGGCACGTGGCAGAAAAATCTTAGCACGTATTTGACTAAGCACCTGTCCAAGCTGCATGTAAATGATCCTTTTTTGACAAAACGGTCAAATGATCTTTGTGAATTTTTTGAAACCAACCCTGATGTTGGGGGTGCTTTTTCAGTGGATGTTGTAGATTTGTTCTATTCAGTCCCTCATGGCCCCTTGTTCTCCGCTGTTAGGGAATGTATTGAGGAAAATGACCCGATTTCTTTTCAGAACTCAGCCGGTATTTCTATAGATGACTTTTTAACCTTATTACAGTTTTACCTGGAATCTACTTTTATTACTTTTGACCAGCAGTTTTTTCTGCAGAAATCAAGCATATGCATTGGGTCCTGTGTGGCACCGGTGCTATGTCACATCTTTTTATCTCATACTGACCAAGCTCTGCAGCAAGGTTTACCCATTGACAAGGTTTTTAAAGTATTTAGGTATGTTGATGATTTTATGATCGTTTTAACTAAAGAAGGTCTTTACAACCTTAAGAAAACGGTGGACAGTGTTTTATCTGCCTTTAGAGAGCATGGAAAAGGTCTGGAGTTCACACACGAACTACCTGCTCATGATTCATTGCAGTTTTTAGACTTGGAAATTGAGTTCTGTGGTGATCGGGTCTGTTGTTCTTACTTTCCGCGTGCAAAGAAGCAGCTGCTACCTTTTGACTCCTGCCATTCCAAACTTGTAAAACGCGGGATTGCTTCGCTTTGCCTTGAATCCGCTCTCAAAAAGTCATGCCCTCACAAAATACGGGACAGTTTTTATAACCAATTGGCTAGGCTTTTTGCAGCCGGGTTCCCCCGTTCGCTCGTGACTGCGGTGGTTGAATGTCTCCTAAACAAGACAAAGAATGGTACTGGTAGAGCTAGGCCAGAGGTCCCTCGAGAAGAGGTAAGACCAGTGGTGGTGCCATACGTGCATCGTGTGGCCCATAATTTGCAAAAAGTTGCCAGCCGCCATGCAGTACGGCACGCCTTTTCGGCACCGAGAAAGCTAGGTGACCTTTGCTCCCGTACTGATAAAGAGAATAGCAAGGAACGAGGCCGCGGAACAAAGCACAGGAGACCGTTCGTAAAATGTGCTGAAGGGGTGGTCTACGAAATCCCCCTGTCTTGCGGGCACACCTACATAGGCCAGACTGGCAGGTGCCTGAATGAGCGAACGAGGGAACATGAGAGAAACGTAGAGCAGAAAAAGGAAGGCACACATCTAACTAAGCACATTAGTAAGTGCCCGTCCCGCAATTGTGAGCCTTGCTTCACTGATGTGCGCATTCTGGGCAAAAGCTGGAATACTAATGCTAGGGAGTTGATAGAAGCGTTTTTTATCAAAAAGAAAGGCGACCTGTGCGTGACACATCGATTGTATTGTACGACTGTGAAAAGAAATTCCTGGAGCGCGTTTTATCAAGTCGTACTTGAGCTTTAGGTGACCCATCTGCACATGTGACGACAAGCTATTTTAGTACGTTTCACGCATGCAATAAAATCAGTTGGAAGTTGGCGCTTCGTCCTGTCACCTACCCTATGTGTCTTGTCCTTTTTTGCGCCTAAAAACTATTTAATTATGATACTATACTTCATTCTCGTCGTTTAGCCTTTTCACAAGGAGAAAGTTTCGAGCAGCCTCTTGCTGAAGCTTAGCACCGTAGAGTCCCCTCTGTGCATTGTTTTTGTCCACCTGTCCGTAGACAGCTTTTGTTTTCGCCTTCACAAGGCGGCATCCCCTCCCTTTCCCTCTTTATTTTCACGTTGATGTCAATGAGGCTTTATATGACTTAAAGTTTCGAAATACTTTCAAATGAAATACTAAACGACATGCAAAAAAAAATTGGCGGTGGTTTATCTCTTGTTAAACCTGAAGTGACGCGATAGCTGCAGCTGGCTGAGTGTAACTTGGTCACGTGACCAACCACGTGACGAACCACATGTTCAGCCACGACGCCGCGCCGCCGGCAGCTGCTCCGCACCACGTGGCCAACCACGTGACAACGTGGCGACGCAGCCACAGGGTGGCGCGCCGCCACGCTGAAGGCTCGAAATGCTACCGTAGTGTAGCTATCGCTACAAAAGCTGCGCGCACAACATTTTCAAACAGACTGGAACACACAGAAGTACTGCTCGGGCCGATCAAGGTCATGAATATTACCGTTTCCTCGCAGAGAGCTTGAAGCGAATTGAGCTCAGTGTGAACAGAGAGGTAACTTTTTGCTCTCGTGTCACACGCTCGGTTCTGAGCGCTCAGGTTACAGCTCGGATAAACAAGGCCTCTGAGTCAATGTGTGAGCACAAGTAAAGATCGGCACGGGGAGTACAATAATAACAGGAGAACAAGGCTGTGTTGGCTGTATATCTGCATGTCGTCTTTCTTATATAGTCAAAGAACAATGGTGTCAATAAACTTAGTTGGAGTCAGCGCCCGTCCTTTCATGCCTTCCTTCGTATTCGTCTAAATATGTAGCGCTGTTTAATTTCAAGAAAAAAAAAGTCGTTCTAGGGCAGCATCTAAGAAATTAATGAAATAATTTTGTTTAACAATATAATAACAATATGTATAACAATATAAGAAAAAGTATAGGTAAGTAAGGTAAGCAAACACATTTAATACAAGAAATGTATATGAGAAACTCGTACGTGCTCGTTAGAAATAATTGGAGTAAAGCTTGTGGTCCCGTAATATTTCACGCCACGAATACCGGATTACACGAACGTCCAGTCCGCAGCTGCCCGCTTACTTTGCGGATTTAGAGTCAGGGCTTCCGTGAATGGCAGTGCGCCACACAGGGGCTTCCTCTCCAGATACACGCGTATAATGGCGATGATTATGATTTGCTGCCTGCTTTTTGGACATAGCAGTAGTCAGGCGCCACAATTCAGCGTTCCGCTTACACCGCCACAAGTGTTCTGTGGTTCCGTTACCAATATTTGGGTCCCGTTCACGGCCGTCGTAACAAAACAGCGCGTAATTTGTCTCAAAGTATTAGGTTCCCTTATTTCGTTGCTCCCAATGTGCTTGTTCATTTCACGCCGTGATCCCTAGTCCTGCGTTCGCTGCCAGTACTGATCAAAATTGCCCACATAACAAACTTTAAATCTTCTGAGAAATGTTCACCATTTTTCTTATTTGTGCCAGATCAACAATGTGGGCAATGAGCCGCGCGGTAGTAGGAGGCTCCAGGTTAACGTTAGTGCGCTCCGAAATCAGTGTACATGGACGTGTTTGCATTTTGCCCGCATCAGAATTCAGCGGCCGCGGCCAGGGTCGACTCTGTCTGACCTCGTGTACCGTAGCTATACGTACGCCATAGAGACTGAGTCGCGGCTGAGTAAAACTGAAGCAAGAGCGTTACTGCGCCGGCGAGGCAAAAAGGCCAACTTGTGCAAGGACCGTCCCGTCAAGAAACGCAATCTGTACCCCCTGATCATTTCGTACTTCCTAAGAGCAAATCGAGTGTTTTCGAGGCCCACGCAGCAAGGCATACTCAACGAAGCGACAACGTTGAGCAGAGGCATAATCAGCCAAGCGGTCACGAATTTGTACTCTTGCATATCCCCAGGCGTTCCGAAACGCTCCACCGAAACGGCTGCTCGGCAACACTTCTCTACGCACGCCCGCGTTGACGATTAATCGATTGCCTTCGCCGATCGTTTCGCGCTCCAAATAAAAGCTGTCGTTCAGCGAATAGAGCTTTCGTTGTTTATTGCTGCGACTTGCTGTTTCTTTTCTTTTTTTTCGAGCGTGCGGGTTACTCACAAATCCGCACACTTACACGCTTTTCATAGTCTGAAGGGCTTCAAAGCCACAAAGTTCACCGTTAGTCGACCGCACCCATACCTCGCTGGCTGCGGTCAGCCATTTTTTGCACTTTGAACAAAAGCCTGGTCGCATTTCAGGAGACCGATTTCACGAGCTAGTGCGGAAGGGGGAGGGATCGCTGCAGAACATTGCTCCTCTCGTCGGAACATGCAGTGGAAGAACGGCGGACTCTGCCAGGGTTACTCAAGCGGATACAAATCGAACAGTGCATCGAAGTATAAGAGCATTCTGATCTCGTTCCATTCTCTGAAGGCGTCTATGGGCCAAACATTCGTCATATAGGCAGCACAGTACGCTGGTGTGCCTTCCAGTGAAACTCTGAGCGAAGAAGAGTTTTAGAAAGCTGCAGTGGTAGCGGCCGCTTTGCTTGGAGTTCACTTCGATCGCCTAGGTGCAGCTTGAATACCTTATTTTCACGCTGTTACAAACTTAGAGATACGGTCTAGACAAGAACAAAAGCCCGCTTAGCCGGACTTTAGCACGCCACAAACTATATGCGCTGTTATTTATGAAAGTGTAATTTATTTCGCATGGGTACAGCAGGTTCTAAAACAAAGACAACACAGTCTGCGCATAGCAATCAGTTCTAATACAGTCGGACACAACTTGGATCGGCAGCGACCGCCACACAGAATTCCTTCGTGACAATAAGTAGCCCACGATTAACGTTTTTCTTGTTACCTAAACAAGAAGCTAGCCATCACACGAAATTATAAGCCCAAGAAATTTTGTGCATCTTTCTTATTTGATACAGCCAGACATCGAAAAGCTCGTTTCGTTTACTGACGCTGCGGACCACGGCCCAATGTTGCTAACTACCGATTTTTTTTTTTCAGTTGCATCCTACTATAGCATAGATGCTCAGTGTTATTTCGGGTGACATCAGCAGTTATGAGAACCGGGACCAACGTTGCCAATTCGGATGTAGAAACGATTGAATCGATGCACAGTTCCCTGCCGGTTCAGGTAATGTCATCTACTGAACTACGGTACCCCCAAAAAAGAAAGTACTGCTGATCCATTTTATGTTGCCGATGGGGTTCGCCAATATTTTCCGTCTCAATCATTTCAAAGCAAGCATTGCCTTACCAAATAACTGATGCTTTAACATAACAGATATGCAGGTGGACTTTAATAAAGATCGGCAAACTTTTAAGAATACTCTAGTAAGTTTCTTGTGAATAGCAGTATTAAGTTTTCATTACTGTAAGTATTCCAAAAAGTTTAACCTACAACTTGTATGTTCGCTCTTGTATTGCCCTTGTAATTTCCTGTAAACTGAGGTCTGATCTACTCTGTCTTGGCTTCGCGATGAATATTATGGTGCTGCGCCTAATGGTGTAGAAACTGCTGGTTCAAAACTAGTGCGTGGTGCATGCATTGGTTCAATGTTGTAGGCATTATATCTACGATGTACCATTCAAATATTTTTATTTATTTTGTACCTCTCACCCTATTGTATGGAAAGTCGAAATTTTGTAATGACATGTTATACTGATAGTAACTAGTCTTTTTGTATCAATTCCCATTCCTGATCCTAGAGCGACTGCCTGACCGACCTTTGTTATGCTATTTTCGTTTTATGTACATTGTGCAAGGAGGCCCGCGCCCTTGTCAGGTGTTTTGTCGCCTTTAGCCTTGCCCCCTATTGGACTGTGTCTGAGGAAACAATAAAGAAAGAAATATTCGCTCGTAGTATATGTTTTAACGGCTCTTGTATATTTAGCAAATGTCATATCTCGAAGCTCTGGACCAAGTCGATAAAAATGCCGTACAATGGGTGTAATTCAACACTGACATGACGATTGAACGTAGGGTTCAGTTGCTAAGGCTGGTCTTGTCAGAAGTTCTGGGATGAGGTCCTCAAGGCATACATTGGTTTTTGTAGTGTAGCAGAAATAAATCCCATTGTTGATGTTCTGATTTCTGATCATGAACATTAAAAATCCACAGAAAATAACGATCTAAAAATCTAGGTTAGGCACTTTTCAAGCTGAAAATGACTTCTGCACTGGAGACTGCACGCATAACCCAAAAAAGGATTAGCAGTTTACTAGCAGCTAGACTAAATTTGCGCGGCAGTATTAGCATTAACGCGGAACACTTCCTTCCACCATGCAGCGCAGCTAGTATTAGATAGTAAAATAGGAGACATATCAATATGGTGCTGTTGTTAATGGCGTAACAGAGTTTTCGGTGTTTAATCTTAATCGTCAAAGATAATTAAGAACCTTAGTTTCTGTCTATCTGCGTGTTTTATTTTGCACCAAAGCAACGATGTTTATCTAAGGCAAATTTGGTGCGTGACACATATTTGTGCTAGCGACAGACAGCATTACCTCACGTAAGGCTCGCGAGTAGCTGCGCCGACTGTCGTAGCTATTTCAGATTAATGTTCGTCTTTGGACACAACCTCAAATGAGACTATAAGTGCGCGAAATGGTGTAATTGTTAAACGACGCAAAATGTTGCTTACGCACCGAAGGCTCTCGTCAACGCAAATCAAGGCGACAGTCACGATCAGGCCAGACGTTGAATAAGGCTGCTTTACCAAGATGGTTGCGTAACTATGGATACACATGTCGTTTCAAAGCTGCTTTCGTGCATCTTCTAACTCCCAGTTCTATACACTCCGCGGAAAAACTTTTGGCGCATACCTAAAGGTACCTCGAGAAAGATTGCAACAACCGCTGAATGATGGCGCAATATGAAGTATATGAACATTCAGATTTCTCTTGCACCAAAAGAAAACATTTTGCTTCTTCCTTTCTTCTTTCACTCCCTCCCTTATCCCTTCCCTAACGGCGCGGTTCAGGTGTCCAACGATATATGAGACAGATACTGCGCCATTTCCTTTCCCCAAAAAACCAATTATTATTATTATTATTATTAGCCTAAGCCATAAGGGACACGTATGCCGGACAGAGGGCGCTATCGTGAATTTACTATCTGCACTCACATGATCTTGGCCGGAAAGGGAAATAATTTCAAGGGAGATGGTACGGAACAGCGCGCGGTTACTGTGGAGGTGGCTGTGGAGGTGACAAAGGGCGGGCAGGATATGTCGAGTCGTGCGGCATGCTCTTCTGGCGTCTCTTGAGCGCGTTGTCTCTTCCTCGCTTCGTTCCGTCGTTGTTGTGTCTATTTCGCGCTCTCCTTAACGACTACAATACACCGACGCGAAGCGCGCATACATACATATATATATATATATATATATATATATATATATATATATATATATATATATATATATATATATATATATATATATAAAATCACCAAAAATTGAAGAAACATAACAGGATTTAATTCACGACGTTTCGGCTGGAGGACCAGCCTTTCAAATCAGCTGCCAGAAATCACTTTTGGTATATATATATATATATATATATATATATATATATATATATATATATATATATATATATATATATATATATATATATATATATGTTACGAGCGTAGGTTGCGTTGGCTCCGCAGAATAAACGTTTAAAGGGACTATGCAACGAATAAAAAGTCACTTGTAAATGTTTTCAATGCTTAGAAATGCTGCTAAGAAGCATTCACAATAAGTATGAGTCGTCTTCAGAACTGAGCCGGCAATTTATTATGAACTTTTAAAAACCGTGTTTTTTAATATTCGCGGGCTGATTAGTGTGATCGTAGTGACCGATTTTGGAACTAAAATCGTGGAAGAATGACGTCACTGTACCATGACGTCCCCAGGCCACCACACATTCTCATTCGCTGGAGCCACGGCAGCCACGACGTCACGGGCACACTTCCGGTAGCCATGAAAATCGTCTGCTCGTGCCGCCGCGCGACCCTCTCGGGCAAGCGAGCCAGGGCATTGCCTTCGCGCATATGGTTTCAATTTTCCTCTGCCGCCTCCTTCTGTAGGGATTTCCGGAGCCACTCGCACGGCTCTTCGTGCGCACGCATAGGGCTCGATGCCCACCGCGGCCGTGAAAGCAAGCAGTGGCACCTCGAGGCCCGGGTTTATTACTGCTAATAACCACAGATGACAAGCAAAAAAACCCGACGAGCGCCGCAATCCAGGAAGGCGAAGAGACCGGAGAGATGCCGCCACACCGCCGACGCTGCTGCTGGGGGGCAAGGAGCGACATCCGGAAGTTGCAAAATAAACGTCAGCGGATGACGTAGTAATGGGCGGGGCCCAGTCCCATAGCTGTTTTCTTTATTTTTTCCTGGTGCTCCTCGTGTACGAGTTGAGGGGGAAAGGAGGAGCGTAATTTTTAATCGTCTATATCTTCGCTGTTATTGATGCTAGCTCAAAAATTCTTGCACTGGGGCGACAAGTGATCGATTGCTTATCTCTCGTCTGCTTTACGTAATCTCAATTAATTTATTGCATAGTCCCTTTAAGAGAAGTGGGCACTTCTACAGAGACACATTTATTTATCAACGTTTCGACCGCGGTGCGGTCCTCTTCAGGACTGTAGTGGTCTCGCGTCAGATGAACATTATATATATATATATATATACCCCACGAGGCGTTACCTCTACTCTCTACCCCAGCGCAGCTGGCGGAGCGAGTGGTGGCGGCAGTGGCGTCGATGGCGGCGCCATCTGTTGGAGCGCGGCTGCAGCGTTGCTAGGCATTGGCGACTCAAGGCCACGCTACGCGCATACGGCTGAAGTGCGCGACGAGCCGAAATGGCTCGCTGGCTGTTTAGTAAAGCTTTCGCTTTAAAATGACGCCTGGTACTAAACGCGTCGCCATACACATGCGCAGAGATCCTCAGCTTTTGAACCTCCAGACACGCCCACATTAATCACCAACCTGCGCGCCTATACAGCGTGCACATGCCTGACGCACGCCTTTGTCGTCTACTCTGTATAAGATGGCCCCGCGCGTTCAGTACACAGCTTATAAACGTGACGCACCGCAGCTTACCGCCTCAGCGCGCGATTTACGCGGTATAACATTCCCTGCAGTGTCGACGGATGTGCTCCTTGCAGTCTGCACTACAGTCCACGAGACGACTACGGCAGCGCCGAAGCTGTTGCTCCTCTGATGTAGTGTGGCTCAGCGAAGAGAGAAAAACACTTTCCTTGCCAGGACAAGTACAACTGAAAAAAGAGGAAATTCATAATTTGCATACCGCCAACAATGCAGGAGAGCGCGCGCACCTCGCTGTAGCATTAAGAAATTGCGTTTTCAGAAGGTACTTTGCGTGCGTGCGTGCGTGTGTGTGTGTGCGTGTGTGCGTGCGTGCGTGCACTTCCGACGACGCACCAGTCCAGTTAGCATGTCAGAATGTATTCAACAACAGAAACCGCGGAGCAGTGAACAGATACTATGCCAGATGGGCTCCAAACGGGGCGATCCAATAGTGCTGCACTACACACGGAAGTCTAAAAAGTGAAATTAGTTCAAGCTTCTCTTCTTTATTCATAATGCGAAGAGTACACGTGTTTGATAGAGGGAGAAAAAGAGATTCTAGCCGAAGGGACTCTCAACATCGTAAACGCTTAATAAAACTCGATTTCATTTGCAAACAAAGCAAACAGTTTTCATCTGTCATCATTGAACGCCGCGCCCATAAAGAAGGTCACACTAGGCGTGCAGCCGCTGTATATTCTGTCAAGAAATTATTGTGACCTCCCGCACAGAGTGCTGTCTCTTGCATATCACCAAACTCACTAAACTGCGGTTTGTTCTATACTGCTTTCTATCCTGCATACAAGGGAAAAACAGTATCCCGAATTGTCTTCCTAACCCACTGAACAGTCTGAGTTGGCCTTTGACCTCATTTATTTTCAGCCCTCTGGTCTTATTTTCTGTTGCGTGCTGTAAATATGACTTACTGGCCTACAGTTCGAGGGCGTTTTTTTTTGTTGTTGTTGCGTTGGGGGGCGGTCACGGTGTTATAAGGAGACAGCAAGTACTTCTTGAAAAACGAACAGTGATGAAGTTGCGCGCTGAGGGGCTCGGATGACGAGGTGGAGTGAACTGTTGTCTAATATCGTCTTATCTCGTCGCTTGTGCGCCCCCCCCCCCCCCTCCCAACACTCACACACTTCCCAAGTTTGCCCATGAAATGACTCCATCGTCACGTACATACCTACAAAGCGAAAATGTGAACTTCCGTCCGAATGCAACTAACCGACGATCTCCCGGCACATGAGAGACCGCAATGGGGATTAATGGTATTTTTCCTCGCAGCTTACGAAATCGACGCTAGACGTACTAGCGCTGAAGCGGCTCCATGATGCCGCGTTGCATGAGCAAAGGCCCAGCGTACCGCGAGTAGCGGGTTGTTCGGGACGTGTGCGTGCTGTCTTCTGACGCCGTGTGTATGCCGTCTCTCTTCGCTGAATATTTGTCGAAGGAAACAACGGCGACCGGCAGCGCGGTGCGCGTTTGTCCTGCCCCAAGGTCGACCGCACGACGGCATGCGTCCCGGGGCTCACGCCGGCTCGCGTATTCGTTCGCGCCTCTTTTGTACGCGCTGCAACTCGGAACTGGCGCCGCATGGCTACGCGTTGCCGTGTACGGGACCGCGTAGATACGGGTGCGCAGACTTGCACACACACAACCGTTGGCGCCAACTCACACGCACGCACAGCGCGAAGGCAGCAAACGAAAAAAAAAAAAATCTGAGTCTGCCGTTCGCGTGAGAAAAGAAATTGGCTGGCTTCCAGCGGGTGCGACGGCGGAATTCTGCAAGGAGTATTTGACATTGGCGCGCTGTATATTGAAGAGCTCGGACTGGAAAGGGCGAACGAGAGAGGAATGAAGAACAAAAGGAACAAAGGGGATGACGACATACGTGTCAGCATGGCACCTATGTTCTTCGCCGTCTTTCGCAGAATAGTGGAAGGAAGTACTATCATTTGATATAGATGACGTTCCATCTGATATATCACAACCTTCTAATCAGCTGGCATGTTCCTGGTATGATATCATCGCGAAGTAACGCGTACGATGCAGTTATGCTGTCTGGAGAACGTATTTAGTCTGTGGTATCGGTGCTCTCAGGGGAGCAAAATACTAAGCGACCGCTAGGCTGAAAGTGTGCGATTCGTGGCACAGGATACGCGTGCTAAGGGGATATAGGTCGCCGGCTTTGAACCGGCTTACCGCAGGCACCGGCATCATACTGCTCACGAGCAACAATGAGGAAAAGAGGGTGTTATGTATTTTCATTTCTCTTTCCCTTTTTCTTTCTTTGTCATGCGCTAAAATTAGCCGGTGCTCAGATACAGAATAATAGGGGCTTTGTAGCTGCATATATGCAGGGTGTCTGAAAATTCGTTTTTTCTTCGCATTATTTTATTGTGAATACGAACGAGCGCACAAGATTTCAATTTAGACCGCCCTAATGGAAACTGTGTCAGCAACGCATTCTATGCGAGGCTATGCACAGTCAACAAGAATCCGTTACATTTAAAAATAGACTAACTTAAGCACAAACTCTGATGGCGGATAGGCGACGCAACGTCAGATATATTCCAGTGTACCTTCGAAGAACAAATTTGCAATGCTTCCTTTGAAGCATGTTAACCATCTGTCATCTTTTCTAAGGGCCACGATGTTATGCGTGTCACAGCCACATGTGAGAGTGGTCGAGCCGTATAAAGGACATTGACGTCGGAGACGTGGTTTCGATGAAGCAACGAGAGAACTATATACAAAATATTTACGTGATGGTCAGGTTATAAGTCAAAATGCGAAGGGGGAGATGAGGAAGGCAAGAGAGCATCGAGAGGAACCGGGCGATGACCACTGTCAACTTGCAGCGTCGTTTCTTGGAAGGTCACCTGCTTCCGAGGAGGTCGTCGTCTTCTGTCTGCAGCGTCGTCGTAAGACAGGATCAGGATCGCTTCCCCCCCCCCCCCCCCTCCCATCGCTCAGGCCATTACTGGGAAAACCCCCGTCGCCACATCACCGTCGCAGTTCCGCGATATCGTGAGAGTTCCAACGAATTTGTTTTGAGGCAAGGTGGGGAAGGACCCCTTTCTTCCCGCAACGAAAGGGAAGACGCCGCCGCTGCCGCCGCCTCTGTCTGGAGCTGGCATCGCTAGTATGACGGCTCTGTTGTCGGCTCTGAGGTCTCCCGTGTTCTGGCCGGCGTTACTCGATGGGCGATCACAAAACGCCGTCTTCCCAGGAGCTCTGCCACAGCAATACATAACCGCACCACTCACTCCTCAATATTCACTTCGGTAAAACATTTCATGACAAGAACGACGTGTTTTCTGTGTTGAAGCGTGTCCTCTTCAATGTCGGATAAAGGTTTGCAACTTTTGGCAACTCAGTCGTCACTGGTCACGGTAAACAGAGCGTTTTTTTTTTTTGCAAAATACGCAACGCAAGCAGTGCTAAACACGGGCTTTCCACTGAACGAAAACTCAATTTTACATAGGTTACGACTGTAAGAACTCTTTCTTTTTTATGCGCGTCAGGGGTGAGGAATGAAGAGGCTGTCAGCTATGCACAGTGCTCACTGTTCCTTTTTTTTTTCGTGTGATGTCGAAATAACGCAATAATCTCACTGGTAATCCTCTTCTAGAAAAATTACCCTTTTTTTTGCCGTAGCGGCGACGAAATGACAAGGAGAAAACTATCTCACTAAGGTTGCTTAAAAACAAACTGACGTTAGGATGAATTCTCGAATATTTCGAGCACGGCAGAAATGCGTTCTCGATGGCCCACAGGTGGGAATTGCGAAGAGTATTGCTGCTTGTAAACTTTGCTTTTATTTTTATTTATTTTTTAGTCGCCACAGTGGCTGAGTGGTTACGGCGATCGGCTGCTGGTCGAACTTCGATGGAGGCGAAATTCTAGAGGCCCGTGTACTGTGCGTGGTCAGTGCACGTTAATGAACCCCAGGTGGTCGAAATTTCCGGAGACCTTCACTACGGCGTCCCTGATAGCCTGAGCCACTTTGAGACGTTAAACGCTCATAAACCAAAACCATTTATTTATTTATTATTTAATTTATTAAATCGAGCTTCGTGGATTACTGCAGGAAGAGCGAAGTTTCAAGACAGCGAGAGCGGAGGACGACTTCTGTCATGTTGCCATCACCCTTATCATCCTCCGTAATATCGCCTCCCTTTCTCAGGCCCCCTGTACATACCTGTCAATATGCATCCCATGGGCGTTCTTACGAGGGCCGACCATGCGCCTTTTATTGGCGGATTTTCGTTCTTGAATACATCAACAGAACAGCCCGTTTGCTTTTGCTTTTACGCGGTGCTTCAATTTTGTTTTGTTTTGTTTTTATTTTTATTTAATGGTGTCACCGGTGGCAGACGCTGATACACGTCAATCGACCTTTGACTGCAACTGAAGTAAGCCAGTCAGGAAGCAACGGTATTACAAGCAATGCTTTTGCTGTTGATGAATATTCCTTTTCATATTTTTTTCTCGTTTTATTCATTGCATGAGCGGAGAAGGACCTTCCACTCATCACCTTCGCGTTGTGTACGATGCGCCGAAAAGCCAACAATAAAAACGCTTACGCAACGCTCAAAAACTAGCCTCTTTCTTCTTACCCTTTTCTGAAAAAAAAAAAGAAATGCTCTATGGCAATCGCCCGCCGAGTGCACAGCCCTCACTCACTCACAGACCTGTTTACCGCAGACGGTGGATGCAAGGAGAATGAGTCACCCTCACATGGCGGCAGCGATGGAGAGCATAAAATACGCGATGGCTGAGAGCGGCAGTCTGGGAATAGGTCGCTGCTTCGCCCCGTACCGCCGAGTCAAGGTTCTGAGTCTGCGCGTGCACTTTATATGCATCGACGTGTCGATACACATGCCCCTGGTGGTGGCGCCATACGGATGGTAGTGGATGGGGAAACGTGTCGAGATTTGGCAGGCGCGCAATCTCGTGCTTCGAAGACATACAAGCTCATTACGTGAGCAGGGTTACCATTAATACTTACGCGCTAATAAAAGCACGCGAAGACCTCGCGCTTTCTAAGCACGTACATTTCATGTTTACGGCTGACTAAGTGAACGCCAAGTGATGCCGGGAGACAAGTAAGAAACACATTCAGCTCCCAGCGCGTAAAGCCTTCTTTTCGTTCGACCCGGCCGCACGCCGGCACCGTAGACTATAGGTAGTTTCCAGTCTACTGTCCGCATCCTGTGTATAAACTGTAGGGCTCGCAATTCTGCCACAGAAAAATAAAATCGTTTACTAGATTTTCCGCATT